>NW_011461766.1:0-527 GCF_000754665.1 Bison bison bison | reverse complement strand
TGTCGTCGTGAGACCGGCCTCATCCTGAGGTGCGACCGGAAGGTCGGGAAACCTTTCGAGGCAAAGCAGGGAGTCGACCCTCCTCTGGAGATCAGGAGGGTAGAAGGGGCTCAGAGGAAGTGGTGCCGGAAAACCTCGGTGTTCCTCTCCAGGGAGACCGGGATGCCGGGGAACTTTGTGGGGGCGCATCAAGGGTGCCAAGTACCGTATCGACCTCCAATTCCTCACGTGGGACTTCTCCTGAGACGCTGTCGTGGGAAAGGGTTTCATCTTGCTATGACGGGGGAACCACGTGGTTTTTCTCGAGTTGCGGCGGGATTCTCGAGTTACGACGGGGAATTCAGGATGCATCTTGTGTTGGCCCAGGGAAGTCCAATCTTCCATTCGAGTTGCGGAGGAAAGCTGGGGATTCCTCGTCGAGTGACTGCAGGGCCAATAGACCTCAGTCTAGGCTTGTGTCCAGAAGCCAGTGTTCCTCTCCAGGGGCGACCGGGATCTCGGGGTTGCATTCCAGACGCACCCGGGGA
>NW_011461765.1:0-533 GCF_000754665.1 Bison bison bison | reverse complement strand
TATCCCCTACTCATGCTGGCATGACCTGGGTTCACAACCTGCAGGAGTTGTGACCCACAGTTTGAAACCCCTGAGTTACTGCCAGTTCCTTTGGTTGGCCCATCAAATCAGCTTGTATAGTATATTTCTTTTTTCTTTTCTCTCATAGCTCCCAGAGGGAAGAGGGGCCAAGTGCTTGGAAAGGAAACTGTCACCTGGGAGTCAGTAACAAAATCCCAGAGCCTGGAGAACTCAGCACCACTTCTGGAAGTTCCTACAACTGCCCAGACATGACAAGACCCTATTACTTTAATACCATCCTCAAAAATGTTGAGATTAAGAGACAAAGAAGGACACTACATAATGATCAAGGGATGAATCCAAGAAGAAGATATAATGATTATAAATATATATGCACCCAATATAGGAGCACCACAGTATGTAAGGCAAATGCTAACAAGTATGAAAGGGGAAATTAACAGTAACACAATAATAGTGGGAGACTTTAATACCCCACTCACACCTATGGATAGAACAACCAAACAGAAAATTAA
>NW_011461764.1:0-514 GCF_000754665.1 Bison bison bison | reverse complement strand
GCGACCCCATGGACTGCAGCCTACCAGGCTCTTCCGTCCATGAGATTTTCCAGGCAAGAGTACTGGAGTGGGGTGCCATTGCCTTCTCCCATATCTATTCACAAGCCTGCCTAAATCATTGACTTCTAGCCACTTTTGGGATGCCAATGACCACCCACCCTTACCAGGCCGCAGAGGAGAGAAAACACTTACCACAGGAGGTCCGGGTAAGGAACAAGGAACTAACAAGCTCCCACCAACCAGGATTCTGCAGAGGTCAACAAGAGGTCAGCAAGAGATGGGAGACTGCAGTCCAGAGGTCCTAGCAACTTCCAGCGAGCAGCAAAGACCCAGCATAGTCAAAACGAATTCAATGTTACCAAAAACAAATAAATAAACGGACAGAAGTTCTTGGAACACATGACTGAGGTTAGGGGTGAGGCAGTACATGTATGTGCCAGGATACTCTTAAAGTATACTCTTAACGTAGATGAGGAGAACAAGGTAGGAGGAAAACTTACTGTTTGGTTCAGGT
>NW_011461763.1:0-509 GCF_000754665.1 Bison bison bison | reverse complement strand
GAGGAACCCTCGAGGTTCCTGCCTCAACTGGAGATGAGGCCCTCTTCCAATGCACCAAACCCAGTGGAGTGCCGAGAGGCCTCTCCCACCTCCAGTTTCCCTGACTTCTCAGAGCCACGATGAGAAGCTCCCTGAGGTCACCTGCACAAGTCAAGGGAAGCCAGGGTTTCTGCCTCAACCCGAGAAAGACCTCGAGAGACCTTCTTCAACACGTCTCGAGGCCAGATTCCCCTACCATGACTCGAGAGCAATGACGCGCTCCCCCTCGCCACTCGCATGGAGACCCGACTTCCCTGGCGCCCCAAGAGACGCTCACTGACCTCGCCGTCGTACCTAGGGAGAAACCGCACACTGTGGCCGCCGCTCGAGAACAACCCTGAGACTCCCCCATCATCGCGAGTTGAGGGCCTTCGTCTCCTGTATGGCCTAGAGACCAATCTCTTGACCTCTCTCCAACGCCACAGGAGGCTTGATTCCCTTTAGTCCACCCAGTGAGCTCCAAGAGATAC
>NW_011461762.1:0-509 GCF_000754665.1 Bison bison bison | reverse complement strand
CCACGTGGTTCCCCCGTCATCGCAAGATGTAGCCCTGTGCCGCTACAGCGTCTCAGGAGAAGTCCCACTTTAGGAATTGGAGTTCGAAACGGTACTTGTCACCCTTGATGCGACCCACAAAGTGCCCCGATATCCCGGTCTCCCTCGAGAGGAACACCGAAGTTTTCCGGCACCACTTCCTCTGAGCCTCTTCTACCCTCCTGATCTGGACAGGAGGGTCGACTGCTCTGCTTTGTCTGGAAGGGGTTCCCGACCTTCCGGTCGCACCTCAGGATGAGTCCGGTCTCACGACGACATTCCAGACGTGGCCTCGTGTGTTGTTCCACATTCCGAAGGACCCCGATTTCCCGGTCCCCTCTTGATAAGAACCCGATGCCCGGACACCGCTTCGAACTCCACCCTGTGAATAAAGTCAACACGAAGGGCAGTGACTCACCCGTGCATCGTCGGGAAAAAACCCCAGGTTCCAAATACCGCTCGACAAGTGGCCTGTCTCCCCGGGAACACCT
>NW_011461761.1:0-523 GCF_000754665.1 Bison bison bison | reverse complement strand
TCTCGAGTCATGGTAGGGGAACCTGGCCTCGAGACGTGTTGAAGAAGGTCTCTCGAGGTCTTTCTCTGGTTGAGGGCAGGAAACCCTGGCTTCCCTCGACTTGTGCAGGTGACTTCAGGGGGCTTCTCATGGCGGCTCTGAGAAGTCAGGGAAACTGGAGGTGAGGGGGGGCTCTCGGGACTCCACGGGGTTTGGTACATTGGAAGAGGGCCTCATCTCCAGTTGAGGCAGGAACCTCAGGGTTCCTCTGATTTCAGACTCCGATCGCAGGGTCCCTGCAGACTGGGAACAGGAGAGTCAGGCCTCGTCTTGGGTTGAGGCATGGAACTCCGCTTGCCTCTCGAGGTGTCCCCGGGGAGAGAGGCCACTTGTCGAGCGGTATTTGGAACCTGGGGGTCTTTTCCGGACGATGCACGGGCGCGTCACTGCCCCTTCGTGTTGACTTCATTCACAGGGTGGAGTTCGGAGAGGTGTCCGGGCATCGGGTTCTTACCAAGAGGGGACCGGGAAATCGGGGTGCTTC
>NW_011461760.1:0-556 GCF_000754665.1 Bison bison bison | reverse complement strand
GGCCCTCATCTCCGCGATGACTGGGGAGTCTCGGGTGGTTCTCGAGCGGTAGCCCAGGGTGCGGTTTCTCACGAGGTACGACGGCGAGGTCAGTGAGCCTCTCGTGGGGCGCCAGGGAAGTCGGGTCTCCATGCGAGTGGCGAGGGGGAGCGCGTCATTGCTCTCGAGTCATGGTAGGGGAACCTGGCCTCGAGACGTGTGGAAGAAGGTCTCTCGAGGTCTTTCTCGGGTTGAGGCAGGAAACCCTGGCTTCCCTCGACTTGTGCAGGTGACCTCAGGGGGCTTCTCATGGTGGCTCTGAGAAGTCAGGGAAAGTGGAGGTGGGTGGGGGCCTCTCGGGACTCCACGGGGTTTGGTTCATTGGAAGAGGGCCTCATCTCCAGTTGAGGCAGGAACCTCAGGGTTCCTGTGATTTCAGACTCCGATCGCAGGGTCCCTGCAGACTGGGGACAGGAGAGTCAGGCCTCGGCTTGGGTTGAGGCATGGAACTCCGCTTGCCTCTCGAGGTGTCCCCGGGGAGAGAGGCCACTTGTCGAGCTCTATTTGGAACCTGGGG
>NW_011461759.1:0-514 GCF_000754665.1 Bison bison bison | reverse complement strand
AAATACAGTTAGAACTGGACATGGAAACAACAGACTGGTTACCAAATAGGAAAAAGGAGTATGTCAAGGACTGTATATTGTCCACCTGCTTATTTAACTTATATGCAGAGTAAGCACAAGCTGCAATCAGATTGCAGGGAGAAATATCAATAACCTCAGATATGCAGATGACACCACCCTTACGGCAGAAGGTGAAGAACTAAAGAGCCTCTTGATGAAAGTCAAAGAGGAAAGTGAAAAAGTTGGCTTAAGGCTCAACATTCAGGAAACTAAGATCATGGCATCCGGTCCCATAACTTCATGGCAAATAGATGGGGAAACAGTCGAAACAGTGACAGACTTTATTTTTGGGGGCCCCCCAAATCACTGCAGATGGTGACTGCAGTCATGAAATTAAAAGACACTTACTCCTTGGAAGAAAAGTTATGACCAACCTAGACAGCTTATTAAAAAGCAGAGACATTACTTTGCCAACAAAGGTCCATCTAGTCAAGGCTATGGTTTTTCCAGTAGT
>NW_011461758.1:0-515 GCF_000754665.1 Bison bison bison | reverse complement strand
ATAACAAGAAAAAAGAATTAACTCAAGGGTCCCAGGTTACAAACATTAAAGCTACTACTTACACCAATTATATTAAATCAATACACTGCCAGGGACACAGCAGGTAAGGGATATGGAAACCTTAGCAGCAAACAATGGCCCAACAAGTGAAAAACCATTCACCAATACAATTTCTAATCAATCTTTTAACTACTCAAAAGAATCTGTGTTTAGAAAGTTTAGAACATCTCCTGCCTCTCACAGTTGGGAGGCTCTGAACAATCACATGTGGCCGGAAAAACCTATTCAGGCAGGCTAGAGGCTTTCCAAAGGAGTTTGTAGGTTAAACACTGTCACACCCAGGAATTATTAACTGGAACTGTAAGCTAACTCTTTTTTCAGAGAGAGGTAGTGGGGGAGAGCCCCCTGTAAAGTCAGAGGTTTAGGTGAAAGCGCAAGCAGAAAGTAGGCAGACTCTGGTTTTGGGGGTATATGCTCGAGAATTTCCAGGGGGACTCCTGAAGCTCGATCCCGCC
>NW_011461757.1:0-509 GCF_000754665.1 Bison bison bison | reverse complement strand
CCACACAGTCAAAGGCTTTGGCATAGTCAATAAAGCAGAAATAGATGTTTTTCTGGAACTCTCTTGCTGTTTTGATGATCCAGCAGATGTTGGCAATTTGATCTCTGGTTCCTCTGCCTTTTCTAAAACCAGCTTGAACATCTGAAAGTTCATGGTTCACGTATTGCTGAAGCCTGGCTTGGAGAATTTTGAGCATTACTTTACTAGCGTGAGAGATGGGTGCAATTGTGCAGTCATTTGAGCATTCTTTGGCATTGCCTTTCTTTGGGACTGGAATGAAACTGACCTTTTCCAGTCCTGTGGCCATTGCTGAGTTTTCCAAATTTGCTGGCAAATAAATTGTAATTCCCAACTTTCTTGTTGTGCAAATTTTTTTCAACAGAATCATGAGGATGTGTAGAAAGGACAGAGAAGTCAACTTGCAGGGCTTTCACTAGACAAACCTGGGATACTTCAAGCACAGAAATAAATAAATGGGGCTTCCTTGGTGGCTTAGTGTTAAAGAATCT
>NW_011461756.1:0-523 GCF_000754665.1 Bison bison bison | reverse complement strand
TTGGCCTCTAGGCCATGCAGGAGACGAAGGCCCTCATCTCCGCGATGACGGGGGAGTCTCGGGGTGGTTCTCGAGCGGCGGCCCCAGGGTGCGGTTTCTCACGAGGTACGACGGCGAGGTCAGTGAGCCTCTCGTGGGGCGCCAGGGAAGTCGGGTCTCCATGCGAGTGGCGAGGGGGAGCGCGTCATTGCTCTCGAGTCATGGTAGGGGAACCTGGCCTCGAGACGTGTTGAAGAAGGTCTCTCGAGGTCTTTCTCGGGTTGAGGCAGGAAACCCTGGCTTCCCTCGACTTGTGCAGGTGACCTCAGGGGGCTTCTCATGGTGGCTCTGAGAAGTCAGGGAAACTGGAGGTGGGGGGGGTGGGCGTCTCGGGACTCCACGGGGTTTGGTGCATTGGAAGAGGGCCTCATCTCCAGTTGAGGCAGGAACCTCAGGGTTCCTCTGATTTCAGACTCCGATCGCAGAGTCCCTGCAGACTGGGGACAGGAGAGTCAGGCCTCGTCTTGGGTTGAGGCATGGAACT
>NW_011461755.1:0-533 GCF_000754665.1 Bison bison bison | reverse complement strand
GCTCAAGTGATGAGGTGTTTGGCGAGCGCCAATGCTGCGACTTATCGCCTCCCCGCCACTCGGTTATCTGGGCACAAAACCGGCGCACCTTCTTAGGCAGATGTTAACCGTCCAGACCCCCAAGAAGTTTTTAGTTAGCAAAGAAGCCTGCTTACAGTTTTATAGATAATGTCTCTCTGGGGCTGCGATTGCCCCCTTCCGGCTCTGGCTGCCTATCACCGGAGGGGGAAGGTCTGCAGCCGGCTCTCTCTGTTCAATTCTTTGTTCCGTGCGCGGGCCTGGCGGTCTTAGGTTGGGGCTGGCTTTTCGCGTAGTAGATATCCCACAGTCTGGTTTGTTAGCCCAAATTATTTCGCTCAGATAGTGCTCAGGGTATTCAGGCCAGATTCTTACTCTAAGCGATGCAGCCCGCGCCGCGCCTCCCTGCCCAGCCCCCGCTTGTTAATGGCGCCTGCAGGCGTCTGCGCTGCTTCTCCACTGGGGGAGTTACCGTAGGACTCGCAATCTTCGAGTTTTAATTGTTTATTTATTTT
>NW_011461754.1:0-538 GCF_000754665.1 Bison bison bison | reverse complement strand
AATAATAAGACTGAATAGCTATTTTGTTAGCCTAAAGAGTAATAAGGTTTTTGTTTGTTAAGAACTCAGGAGGTAAAGCTTTTCAAACAGGAACAGCACACATGATAGAACACTTGTTATTCAGACAAAGGTGACAAGTAGTAGGATGCTTGGAACACAGAAGGGACTAGGAGGCCACCTTGATGACCGAAGGTGAAGGGCCACGCAGCGTCTCAGGTCCTAGGAATCAGGTTCGGAATCACTTGCTGGAACTCAGATGATAACATCCATGAAAATGCTTAGAGATTGGGGTGTATTTAACAGGAATTGCCACATCAAATTACAATCTGGCTGTAAACTAAAGGGAAATTTAATTTTCAGGCCTCTCTTTTATGTCCCTCTTGATTTTCAAGAGAAACTTGGGTGGTATTCTTACTTACCTATTTTTGCTGCTTTTTCATCCTCACTGCCACCACCCTCTTTGGGGTCTTAATTTTGACTCCCCTAGAATTTTTAATAGCCTGTAATTGACCTCTGTGGCTCTAGTGCAAGGCAGACT
>NW_011461753.1:0-523 GCF_000754665.1 Bison bison bison | reverse complement strand
TTTGGAACCTGGGCGTTTTTCCGGACAATGCACAGGCGAGTCACTGCCCCTTCGTGTTGACTTCATTCACAGGGTGGATTTCGAAGAGGTGTCAGGGCATCGGGTTCTTATCAAGAGGGCACCGGGAAATCGAGGTCCTTCGCAATGTGGAAGCACGCACGAGCCCACGTCTGGAATGTCGTCGTGAGACCGGCCTCATCCTGAGGTGCGACCGGAAGGTCGGGAACCCCTTCCAGACAAAGCAGGGGAGTCGACCCTCCTGTCCAGATCAGGAGGGTAGAAGGGGCTCAGAGGAAGTGGTGCCGGAAAACCTCGGTGTTCCTCTCCAGGGAGACCTGGATATCAGGGAATTTTGTGGCTCGCATCAAGGGTGCCCAGTACCGTTTCGACCTCCAATTCCTAACGTGGGACTTCTCCTGAGACGCTGTAGCGGGAAAGGGCTTCATCTTGCGATGACGGGGGAACCACGTGGTTTTCCTCGAGTTGCGGAGGGATTCTCGAGTTACGACGGGGAATTCAGGAT
>NW_011461752.1:0-505 GCF_000754665.1 Bison bison bison | reverse complement strand
TAGCTCCTCTTGGCTGTGCTATGTGCCTGTGTGTTAAGGCTTAGATATGGTCAATTAAATCCTCCAACCCCACTGAAGGCACACACACACAAGCTGCTAAATGGTCATACCAGTAGAATACAGATCTTCGACCCATTGACATCATACCAGTGCTAGATTGGTTAGCGTTACCTCTAACTTGTTAACATGTATGACCTTAAATTCCTGGGAATCCCAGGCTACACCTTCGTATCCATCCCTGTAGATGGGAAGGCCATAAACTAGTGCCACAGATCCACTGAGTTCCATACCAATCACACTCTCTAAGGGTAATAATAGACACAGTTCATAAAGCACCCAGCCTTGTTTCATAATTACCAGGTTGATCATTTTTAATATGATTTAACCCTTCCCAACGTAGAGGAGCTTTTAAACTTAAATGACCATAGTCTGCTGTTAACCATGTAGATCTAACCCATAATTGTGGGAATTTTACTTTTCATAGATGAGAGGTTAATTTTTTAAT
>NW_011461751.1:0-528 GCF_000754665.1 Bison bison bison | reverse complement strand
GAGAAACGGCCATGGAGAAGAGAAGGTGAGGGACAACCACCCCCAGCCCAGTGGAGATCTAAGGAGCATCCAAACTCCTGCAGAGCAGGACTTTACCACAGAGCAGGTAGGTTTCTGGGCTGGGCTTGGTAGAGGTGGGGATGTGGGCAAAGGCCCTGAGGGGCAGACTGAACCCCAGAGGGCAGAGAAAGCCTCTAACCCTGGTGAGATGCCCATGAAGTGGGAACAGGCTCAGAGGAAGGTGCCCAGGACTAGACCCGGGTTGCCAGCAGATGTTGGAAGAGGCCAACAGAGTCAGGTATGGTGCGGTGTGAGGCCTGGGGTGGAGGTGTTGGGACAGGCAAGGGGCGGTTGTGCATTTGATGAGAAATTTCAGGGGCAGCGCACATCACAGGAACCCCTCCTGTTCTGTCTCCCTCCTAGGTTCTGCCCATACTTCTGGGCGTCTCCAGGACAGGGGGGCCCGGTTCCGATCGCCAGTGTGGGCCCGGGGCCAGAGACGCTGCCAGTGCAACCCGGAGTCCAGGC
>NW_011461750.1:0-519 GCF_000754665.1 Bison bison bison | reverse complement strand
GAAACAAAAGAGACCATAGCAAAAATACAACAAAGCCAAAAGCTGGTTCTTTGAAAGGATAAATAAAATTGACAAACCATTAGCCAGACTCATCAAGAAACAAGGGGAGAAAAATCAAATCAATAAAATTAGAAACGAAAATGGAGAGATCACAACAGACAACACAGAAATACAAAGGATCATAAGACACTATTATCAACAATTATATGCCAATAAAATGGACAACGAGGAAGAAATGGACAAATTCTTAGAAAACTACAACTTTCCAAAACTCGACCAGGAAGAAATAGAAAACCTTAACAGACCCATCACAAGCACGGAAATTGAAACTGTAATCAAAAATCTTCCAGCAAACAAAAGCCCAGGTCCAGACGGCTTCACAGCTGAATTCTACCAAAAATTTAGAGAAGAGCTAACACCTATCCTGCTCAAACTCTTCCAGAAAATTGCAGAGGAAGGTAAACTTCCAAATTCATTCTATGAGGCTACCATCACCCTAATACCAAAACCTGACAAAGA
>NW_011461749.1:0-523 GCF_000754665.1 Bison bison bison | reverse complement strand
AAAGTGTGGTATAGCTGTCTAACGCAGCATTCAGCCATAAAATAACCAAGTACTAGGTACATGCTATAAATACGAAAGAACCTTCCAAAGTCTATATTATGCTTTAGTGTAAAGAAGCCAGGTCCGAAAGGTCAGTTGTTGTTACAATTTCATTTATATGACATATCCAGAATAAATAATCTAATCCATAGAGACATAAACCAGGTTAGTGGTTGTCAGGGGTTGGGTAGAGGGAAGCCTGGGGACGGGTTGCTATAATGGGAACAGGACTCTCCTTTGGGGTGATGAAAGTACTTTGGAACGAGATAGAGGTGATGGTTGCAAAACACTGAGAACAGAACTAAATGCCATCAAAGGGCACACTTTAAAATAGTTAGCATTATGTAAATTTTGCCTTGATATAAATTTGAAGAAAAGATGGTGGACATTTTCCCTAAATTTTGTACAAAAACTTAAATATGGTAATTCAAGTAAAGTCCAGTGAACCCTTAGGAGAATAATTATGAAGTAAACCATGCCTAAG
>NW_011461748.1:0-506 GCF_000754665.1 Bison bison bison | reverse complement strand
AATTCGGGATGCCTCTTGTGTTGGCCCAGGGAAGTCCAATCTTCCATTCGAGTTGCGAAGGCAAGCCGGGGATTGCTCTCGAGTGACTGCAGGGCCAATAGACCTCATCTAGGCTTGTGTCCAGAAGCCAATGTCCCTCTCCAGGGGCGACCGGGATCTCGGGGTTGCATTCCAGACGCACCCGGGGAGACAGGCATTCATCTCGAGTGGAAGCAAAGAACCCCGCTCTGCTCTCGAGTCGCGACGGGTATCTCTCTTGGAGCTCACTGGGTGGACTAAAGGGAGTCAAGCCTCCTGAGGCGTTTGGAGAGAGGTCGCGAGGCTGGCCTCGAGGCCATGCAGGAGGCGAAGGCTCTCATCTCCGCGATGACGGGGGAGTCTCGGGGTGGTTCTCGAGCGGCGGCCCCAGGGTGCGGTTTCTCACGAGGTACGACGGCGAGGTCAGTGAGCCTCTCGTGGGGCGCCAGGGAAGTCGGGTCTCCATGCGAGTGGCGAGGGGGAGCGCG
>NW_011461747.1:0-523 GCF_000754665.1 Bison bison bison | reverse complement strand
ATAAGTCCATTGTGGTTTGGCCTCCTCTTATGTGTGAGAGACTATTTATATAGAGCGATGGCCTGAGGGGTGACAAAAGATCACGGGAGTCCAAACTACAGTCCACACAGGCCTGAAATCCTTTTTTTTTTTTTCTTCTTTTTTTAGTCTCACGAAATGATTAAACCAGGAAGACTCTTTGGGGAAGGTTTAGGAAAGGGGTAGAAAGATGGTGTCTGTTTATCATACAAATAACACTGGCAAATACATAGAGTTTCTTGTTTGTGCCAGAGCTTTGGTGCTGCCAGTTTAGCTCTCTGGCTCATTTTTCAGCTTGCATAAAGGATTTTGAGAAGAGTTAAAACTTTTTTAGCATTTTGCAGTCTACTTGTCCAACTTCAGACTCCTACCCAATGCTAGAGGTTCTTTAAATACTATACCTAATGGGATTCTGTCGTGTTATTCTGTCTTTCCATTGGCACGCAATGATAACTTGTATTTTTTTGCAGAACTCTCAAAAGATGACACTTCACGCCAATATGGA
>NW_011461746.1:0-522 GCF_000754665.1 Bison bison bison | reverse complement strand
TCGCGACTTGAGGGCCTTCGTCTCCTGTATGGCCTAGAGACCAATCTCTCGACCTCTCTCCAAACGCCTCAGGAGGCTTGACCCCTTTAGTCCACCCAGTGAGCTCCAAGAGATACCCGTCGCGACTCGAGAGCAGAGCGGGGTTCTTTGCTTCCACTCGAGATGGATGCCTGTCTCCCAGGGTGCGTCTGGAATGCAAACCCGATATCCCTTTCGCCCCTGGAGAGGAACACTGGCTTCTGGACACAAGCCTAGATGAGGTCTGTTGGCCCTGCAGTCACTCGAGAGCAATCCCCAGCTTTCCTTCGCAACTCGAATGGAAGATTGGACTTCCCTGGGCCAACACAAGAGGTATCCTGAATTCCCCGTCGTAACTCGAGAATCCTGCCGCAACTCGAGAAAATCCACGTGGTTCCCCCGTCATCGCAAGATGAAGCCCTTTCCTGCTACAGTGTCTCAGGAGAAGTCCCACGTTAGGTATTGGAGGTCGAAACGGTACTTGGCACCCTTGATGCGAACCAC
>NW_011461745.1:0-532 GCF_000754665.1 Bison bison bison | reverse complement strand
GGATATTGTCAGAGACCTGCATCCGTACTTGAAAGAGTTTAGATGAGTATAATCAGAGAAAGATGAGATCTGTGTGGGTTGAAGGAGTTTTTTTGAGTAGGAAAAGATTATTGACAGGAGGGTATTTTAAAAATGTAAAATATCTTTGGAATGTTGTGCTCTCCTTTATTCAGTTTTTCATCCATGGTTTAATATATCTTGCACTCACTCGCTGATTGAGCATCACAGTTCATTTCTTAATTGGTGTGTCTGAATTGTCTTCCCAGTTAAGACTAGGAGCATTCAACAGCAGGGTCATATCTTCTACTTTTTATCTTAAAAATATTTTTTTGCCTACAGAATTTCTTATTCAGAGCCTAGTAAGCTCCTTCCACTTTGGGTAAGGATCTGTAAGTGAATCCAGAGTTATAGTGGTCTCTGTTGAGGAGCTTTTAAGGAAATATTTTGGATACTTCCACCAACTTACTTGGGGCTTCCCACGTGGCTCAGTGGTAAAGAATCCGCCTGCCAATGCAAAAGATATGAGTTTGAT
>NW_011461744.1:0-507 GCF_000754665.1 Bison bison bison | reverse complement strand
CCACCCACAGACCTGTCCCCGAATGACTGCTAAATTATGTCATCAACCCATTCATACCTCAAAATAAAGACCTTTATTCTGAATATTGCCATGAATTATTAGCACGATAGCATGGATTAGAAAGGATGGAGAATTTGGGCTGCTTATGTAGGAATCTGCCTGTAACCTTGAACTTTAAAAAACGCCATAAAAGCAAGTCGATACAGAGTATAAATTACACTTCTTGACCAAGAATCACCCACTGTATAACATACACTTATTCACAGGCAGTCTTATTTTCCCTTCTGGGTATCATTTTGTTAATTCAATTCAGTTTTATTGCGTTTTTCTGAGCCATGAGTCAGTCCTTTTAAGGTCTGAGCTGGGGTTTCAAAAGCTATTCAGAATGGCAAGAGCATTCCATTGCTTTGTCAGGAGTATATTTCCAAAAAAGAATTATGCATCTGGCATTTGGAATATATTCTTAAAAAGAAATTGTTTTGGCTTGGGAATACATCACTGTAGAAC
>NW_011461743.1:0-524 GCF_000754665.1 Bison bison bison | reverse complement strand
GCTAGTGTATACAGGTAAAAACTGTGTAATCATTCATTTTTGATCACTTTTGGACAGCTTGTACGAGTTTGTCTTTCCTTTCTTTTGCTTTCTCGTACTTTTAAGAGTATCCCTGGCACATCCATGTACTGCCTCACGCCTAATCTCAGTCATGTGTTCAAAGAACTTCTGTCCGTTGATTTATTTGTTTTTGGTAACATTGAATTCGTTTTGACTATGCTGGGTCTTTGCTGCTCGCTGGAAGTTGCTAGGACCTCTGGACTGCAGTCTCCCATCTCTTGCTGACCTCTTGTTGACCTCTGCAGAATCCTGGTTGGTGGGAGCTTGTTAGTTCCTTGTTCCTTACCCGGACCTCCTGTGGTAAGTGTTTTCTCTCCTCTGTGGCCTGGTAAGGCTGGGTGGTCATTGGCATCCCAAAGGTGGCTAGAAGTCAATGATTTAGGCAGGCTTGTGAATAGATATGGGAGAATGCAATGGCACCCCACTCTTTTCCAGTACTCTTGCCTGGAAAATCCCATGGACGG
>NW_011461742.1:0-509 GCF_000754665.1 Bison bison bison | reverse complement strand
GGGTTGAGGCATGGAACTCCGCTTGCCTCTCGAGGTGTCCCCGGGGAGAGAGGCCACTTGTCGAGCTGGATTTGGAACCTGGGGGTTTTTCTGGACGACGCACGGGCGAGTCACTGCCCCTTCGTGTTGACTTCATTCACAGGGTGGAGTTCGGAGAGGTGTCCGGCATCGGGTCCTTATCAAGAGGGGACCGGGAAGTCGGGGTGCTTCGCAACGTGGAAGCACCCACGAGGCCACGTCTGGAATGTCGTCGTGAGACCGGCCTCATCCTGAGGTGCGACCGGAAGGTCGGGAACCCCTTCCAGACAAAGCAGGGGAGTCGACCCTCCTGTGGAGATCAGGAGGGTAGAAGGGGCTCAGAGGAAGTGGTGCCGGAAAACCTCGGTGTTCCTCTCCAGGGAGACCGGGATGCCGGGGAACTTTGTGGGGGCGCATCAAGGGTGCCAAGTACCGTTTCGACCTCCAATTCCTCACGTGGGACTTCTCCTGAGGCGCTGTAGCAGGAAAGG
>NW_011461741.1:0-521 GCF_000754665.1 Bison bison bison | reverse complement strand
CCCTGTGAATGAAGTCAACACGAAGGGGCAGTGACTCGCCCGTGCGTAGACCGGAAAAACCCCCAGGTTCCAAATACAGCTCGACAAGTGGCCTCTCTCCCCGGGGACACCTCGAGAGGCAAGCGGAGTTCCATGCCTCAACCCAAGACGAGGCCTGACTCTCCTGTCCCCAGTCTGCAGGGACCCTGCGATCGGAGTCTGAAATCAGAGGAACCCTGAGGTTCCTGCCTCAACTGGAGATGAGGCCCTCTTCCAATGCACCAAACCCAGTGGAGTCCCGAGAGGCCCCTCCCACCTCCAGTTTCCCTGACTTCTCAGAGCCACCATGAGAAGCCCCCTGAGGTCACCTGCACAAGTCGAGGGAAGCCAGGGTTTCCTGCCTCAACCCGAGAAAGACCTCGAGAGACCTTCTTCAACACGTCTGGAGGCCAGGTTCCCCTCCCATGACTCGAGAGCAATGACGCGCTCCCCCTCGCCACTCGCATGGAGACCCGACTTCCCTGGCGCCCCACGAGAGGCTC
>NW_011461740.1:0-556 GCF_000754665.1 Bison bison bison | reverse complement strand
CCCCGTCATCGCAACATGTAGCCCTGTGCCGCTACAGCGTCTCAGGAGAAGTCCCAGTTTAGGAATTGGAGTTCGAAACGTACTGTCACCCTTGATGCGACCCACAAAGTGCCCCGACATCCCGGTCTCCCTCGAGAGGAACACCGAAGTTTTCCGGCACCACTTCCTCTGAGCCTCTTCTACCCTCCTGATCTGGACAGGAGGGTCGAGTACTCTGCTTTGTCTGGAAGGGGTTCCCGAGCTTCCGGTCGCACCTCAGTATGAGGCCGGTCTCACGACGACATTCCAGACGTGGCCTCGTGGGTGGTTCCACATTCCGAAGGACCCCTATTTCCCGGTCCCCTCTTGATAAGAATCCGATGCCCGGACACCTCTTCGAACTCCACCCTGTGAATGAAGTCAACACGAAGGGGTAGTGACTCGCCCGTGCATCGTCGGGAAAACACCCCCAGGTTCCAAATTCCGCTCGACAAGTGGCCTGTCTCCCCGGGAACACCTCGAGAGGCCAGCGGAGTTCCATGCCTCAACACAAGACGAGGCCTGACTCTCCTTTCCC
>NW_011461739.1:0-550 GCF_000754665.1 Bison bison bison | reverse complement strand
TCCATCATTTTCCTTCTCCTCTCTTGTCTATTCCTCTTTCCTTTTTCATTCTTAAAAAGATATTTTTCATCTATTTCTCAATTTAGCCTATGGTTTATAAAAAAAAATCACTGGTTAAATTAGTGGAGAACATTCCCTTGAGGGTCAGATAGATTCCTCCTTCTTCCCTTTTTTTCCTCTCTTCATCCTTCCTTCCCTTCTTGCCTTCCCTTCTTCCCTTCCCTTACATCATTAACTCTCCCTGCTCTCCCTCCCTCCCTTCCTTTACATCATTAACTCATAGGCTCCCAAGATATATCAGAGTCATATTTCTAACATAAAAGCAGCTATGGTACGAAGACTTGGGCTAAATACTATTTTCCTCCTATTTATTTGTTCCTGAGCATCAGTTTTCTTATATTTGAAGTAGAAATAAAAAGCGGTATTTCACAGGTTGTAGTTGAGTGAGATGAGGTTTCAGTTATATACTGCCTCAGTAATGCTGTGTAACAAATCACCTCAAATCTTATTGGCTTAAAACAGCCATTATTTTTTTTAGTCATTTCTCTAT
>NW_011461738.1:0-518 GCF_000754665.1 Bison bison bison | reverse complement strand
ACAATATTTGTTGTTTTTAGCTGCTAAAATTTGGGGCAATTTATCTCACAATAGGTAATAGAGATTTTTGTACCTGGAAATGAAGTGCTGCTATATAAAAATCTAAAATGTAGAAGTGGCTTTAGAAGAGAAAAATGGGGCGTTTTGAGGATAGTTTCAGTAAAACGTTTTAAAAGTGGTCCCTGAAGAATTCTGGACTGTAACGGGGTTTGCCAGTAAGGGCTTAAAGGGAAGTGAGAAAAATCTTATTGGAAATTGAAGGAAAGGGGGATCTTTGCAATGTAGTGGAACAAAGTGTAGGGACAATGTCATCTGTACTTATGTGGGAAGTAGAATACGTGCCTAATGAACTAGGTGACCTAGCTAAGGAGATCTCTAAATTAAGTGCTGTAAGGTGCTACCTGGTTTTCTTCTTAATGCTTACAGTAAAATATAGAGAGGAGAAAAATAAATGACTGGAAGGACTAGGAAACAAAAGAAGCCAAGACTGGAAGGTTTTGAAAATTCTGAGCCTCTCT
>NW_011461737.1:0-535 GCF_000754665.1 Bison bison bison | reverse complement strand
TCTGGCCTCGAGACGTGTTGAAGAAGGTCTCTCGAGGTCTTTCTCGGGTTGAGGCGGGAAACCCTGGCTTCCCTCGATTTGTGCAGGTGACCTCAGGGGGCTTCTCATGGTGGCTCTGAGAAGTCGGGAAACTGGAGGTGGGAGGGGCCTCTCGGGATCCCCTGGGTTTGGTGCATTGGAAGAGGGCCTCATCTCCAGTTGAGGCAGGAACCTCAGGGTTCCTCTGATTTCGGACTCCGATCGCAGGGTCCCTGCAGACTGGGGACAGGAGAGTCAGGCCTCGTCTTGGGTTGAGGCATGGAACTCCGCTTGCCTCTCGAGGTGTCCCCGGGGAGAGAGGCCACTTGTCGAGCTGTATTTGGAACCTGGGGTTTTTTTCCGGTCGATGCACGGGCGAGTCACTGCCCCTTCGTGTTGACTTCATTCACAGGGTGGAGTTCGGAGAGGTGTCCGGGCATCGGCTTCTTATCTAGAGGGGACCGGGAAATCGGGGTGCTTCGCAATCTGGAAGCACCCGCGAGGCCACGTCTGGAAT
>NW_011461736.1:0-532 GCF_000754665.1 Bison bison bison | reverse complement strand
TAACTTACAGCTCCAATTAATAAAGTTCCTGGGCAATTAGGAGTGTTAAATCAAACCCCTCAGATGGCTCTCTAACTCGCCTGACAAGTTTACCCGGACTCCTGCAGCTATGCATACGATTGTTTACAGTCTCCTAGCCTCCAGAGGCACGGGAAGCTTAAGATATTCAAATACCTTAGAGCCTCTCAGAGAGTTAAAAACTGTCAGAATAAACTAGTAAAGGATTTCATTGATGAGTCAATGCTTGTTGCCAAGTTTTCACATCCCCTGAATTGTATCCTTGAATATGTATTAATTAATAGTGGGTATGTAGAAAAAATAAGTAGTGGCCTTGGTGTTAGTAACTTTAGACCCTTAAGGTAATAAATTCTTTCTTTGTTGTAAACCCATTACACATCCGCCCTATAGGAATGCAATTTTATCTTTGGAAGATGGTGCCAAACCTTGAAATAATTACTCTTAGAGAAAGTAAGTCTTTGTTGATAAGTCCTTGTCAAGAGTCATAAAATGTTAGTAGGCCTTCTGGCCAGAA
>NW_011461735.1:0-541 GCF_000754665.1 Bison bison bison | reverse complement strand
GAAAACTTATCATATGCAAACGCTTCGGTGATTTTGCATCATCTTCTGGCCCGGAGGCCTGTTAACATTTTAAGACCTTTTCTTCAGAAAACTTATTTTTCTCTAAAGGTGGTTGGTCAGGAGCCACTCTCCAAAAAAGCATTAGATAAAGTTGCATTCCTACAGAGCAAAGGTGTTTTGGGCTATAACAAGAAAAAGAATTAACTCAAGGGTCCCAGGTTACAAACATTAAAGCTACTACTTACACCAATTATATTAATCAATACACTGCCAGGGACACAGCAGATAAGGGATATGGAAACTTAGCAGCAAACAATGGCCCAACAAGTGAAAAACCATTCATCAATACAATTTCTAATCAATCTTTTAACTACTCAAAAGAATCTGTGTTTAGACAGTTTAGAACATCTCCTGCCTCTCACAGTTGGGAGGCTCTGAACAGTCACATGTGGCCGGAAAAACCTATTCAGGCAGGCTAGAGGATTTCCAAAGGAGTTTGTAGGTTAAACACTGTCACACCCAGGAATTATTAACTGGAACT
>NW_011461734.1:0-566 GCF_000754665.1 Bison bison bison | reverse complement strand
AAGATTGGACTTCCCTGGGCCAACACAAGAGGCATCCTGAATTCCCCGTCGTAACCTCGAGAATCCCGCCGCAACTCGAGAAAAACCACGTGGTTCACCCGTCATCGCAAGATGAAGCCATTTCCGCCACAGCGTCTTAGGAGAAGTCCGACGTTAGGTATTGGAGGTCGAAACGGTACTTGGCACCCTTGATGCGACCCACAAAGTGCCCCGACATCCCGGTCTGCCTCGAGAGGAACACCGAGGTTTTCCGGGACCACTTCCTCTGAGCCCCTTCTACCCTCCTGATCTGGACAGGAGGGTCGACTCCCTGCTTTGTCTGGAAGGGGTTCCCGACCTTCCGGTCGCACCTCAGGATGAGGCCGGTCTCACGACGACATTCCAGACGTGGCCTCGTGGGTGGTTCCACATTCCGAAGGACCCCGATTTCCCGGTCCCCTCTTGATAAGAACCCGATGGCCGGACACCTCTTCGAACTCCACCCTGTGAATGAAGTCAACACGAAGGGGCAGTGACTCGCCCGTGCATCATCGGGAGAAGACCCCCAGGTTCCAAATACCGCTCGA
>NW_011461733.1:0-510 GCF_000754665.1 Bison bison bison | reverse complement strand
GGCATATAATTGTTGATAGTAGTCTCTTATGATCCTTTGTATTTCTGTGTTGTCTGTTGTGATCTCTCCAGTTTCATTTCTAATTTTATTGATTTGATTTTTTCTCCCTTTGTTTCTTGATGAGTCTGGCTAATGGTTTGTCAATTTTATTTATCCTTTCAAAGAACCAGCTTTTGGCTTTGTTGATTTTTGCTATGGTCTCTTTTGTTTCTTTTACATTTATTTCTGCCCTATTTTTAAGATTTCTTTCCTTCTACTAACCCTGGGGTTCTTCATTTCTTCCTTTTCTAGTTGCTTTAGGTGTAGGGTTAGGTTATTTATTTGACTTTTTTCTTGTTTCTTGAGGTATGCCTGTATTGCTATGAACTTTCCCCTTAGGACTGCTTTTAAAGTGTCCCACAGGTTTTGGGTTGTTGTGTTTTCATTTTCATTAGTTTCTATGCAAATTTTTATTTCTTTTTTGATTTCTTCTGTGATTTGTTGGTTATTTAGCAGCGTGTTGTTCAGCCT
>NW_011461732.1:0-535 GCF_000754665.1 Bison bison bison | reverse complement strand
AAACTCCACGTGGTTCCCCCGTCATCGCAAGATGAAGCCCTTTCCTGCTACAGTGTCTCAGGAGAAGTCCCACGTTAGGTATTGGAGGTCGAAACGGTACTTGGCACCCTTGATGCGACCCACAAAGTTCCCCGACATCCCGGTCTCCCTCGAGAGGAACACCGAGGTTTTCCGGCACCACTTCCTCTGGCCCCTTCTACCCTCCTGATCTGGAAAGGAGGGTCGACTCCCCTGCTTTGTCTGGAAGGGGTTCCCGACCTTCCGGTCGCACCTCAGGATGAGGCCGGTCTCACGGCGACATTCCAGACGTGGCCTCATGGGTGGTTCCACATTCCGAAGGACCCCGATTTCCCGGTCCCCTCTTGATAAGAACCCGATGCCCGGACACCTCTTCGAACTCCTCCCTGTGAATGAAGTCAACACGAAGGGGCAGTGACTCGCCCGTGCATCGTGGGTAAAAGACCCCCAGGTTCCAAATACCGCTCGACAAGTGGCCTGTCTCCCCGGGAACACCTCGAGAGGCAAGCGGAGTTCC
>NW_011461731.1:0-514 GCF_000754665.1 Bison bison bison | reverse complement strand
TGTGGAAGAAGGTCTCTCGAGGTCTTTCTCGGGTTGAGGCAGGAAACCCTGGCTTCCCTCGACTTGTGCAGGTGACCTCAGGGGGCTTCTCGATGGTGGCTCTGAGAAGTCAGGGAACGGGAGTGGGGGGGGGGCCTCTCGGGACTCCACGGGGTTTGGTGCATTGGAAGAGGGCCTCATCTCCAGTTGAGGCAGGAACCTCAGGGTTCCTCTGATTTCAGACTCCGATCGCAGGGTCCTTGCAGACTGGGGACAGGAGAGTCAGGCCTCGTCTTGGGTTGAGGCATGGAACTCCGCTTGCCTCTCGAGGTGTCCCCGGGGAGAGAGGCCACTTGTCGAGCGGTATTTGGAACCTGGGGGTCTTTTCCGGACGATGCACGGGCGAGTCACTGCCCCTTCGTGTTGACTTCATTCACACGGTGGAGTTCGGAGAGGTGTCCGGGCATCGGGTTCTTACCAAGAGGGGACCGGGAAATCGGGGTGCTTTGCAATGTGGAAGCACCCACGAGGCCAC
>NW_011461730.1:0-509 GCF_000754665.1 Bison bison bison | reverse complement strand
TACTGGTACTACTAGTTATGTCTACAATAACGGCTTCAGTTCAGTTCAGTAGCTCAGTCGTGTCCGACTCTTTGTGACCCCATGAACCACAGCACGCCAGGCCTCCCTGTCCATCACCTCCCGGAGTTCACCCAAACCCATGTCCATTGTGTTGGTGATGTCATCCAACCATCTCATCCTCTGTCCTCCCCTTCTCCCCTCCTGCCCTCAATCTTTCCCAGCATCAGTGTCTTTTCAAATAAGTCAGCTCTCCGCATCAAGTGGCCAAAGTATAGGAGTTTCAGCTTCAACATCCGTCCTTCCAATGAACACCCAGGACTGATCTCCTTTAGGATGAACTGGTTGGCTCTTCTTGCAGTCCAAGGGACACTCAAGAGTCTTCTCTAACACCACAGTTCAAAAGCATCAATTCTTTGGTGCTCAGCTTTCTTTATAGTCCAACTCACATCCATACATGATGAATGGAAAAACCATAGCCCTGACTAGACGGACCTTTGTTGGCAAAGTAA
>NW_011461729.1:0-529 GCF_000754665.1 Bison bison bison | reverse complement strand
CACACACACACACACACACACCCCCAAGAATCAGAACCAAACAACAAAAAAAAATTGCTTTCTACGTTTCACATGTCAGAATGGTGCCAGACACTATTATTGGATAGTCAAAAATCTCTTTTGTTTCTAGTGTAAAAGGGAGGTCCTTTCAAGGCGTGAATGTTTCAGAACTTTAATTTATTTGGAAATGACCCAGCTCTTCAGTACACTGTCGTCACTTAGTTTAGCACAGGATAGAAACTCGGGTAACCCAAACACCTGGAGAAACGATTGTATGTTCAGTTCAGTTCAGTGGCTCAGTCGTGTCTGACTCTTTGGGACCCCGTGGTCTGCAGGACGCTGGGCTTCCGTGTCCATCACCAACTCCAGGGGCTTGCTCAAACTCATGTCCATCGAATCAGTGATGCCATCCAACCATCTTAGCCTCTGTCGTCCCCTTCTCCTCTGCCTTCAATCAAGACTCTCATAGGCAGATATTTCAGAGTGTAATTAGTGTTCATAGTTTATCTAAAAGCTCATATCACATTTA
>NW_011461728.1:0-533 GCF_000754665.1 Bison bison bison | reverse complement strand
AAAAATAAGTTTTTCTGAGAAAAAGGTCTTAAAAATGTTAACAGGCCTCCGGGCCAGAAGATGATGCAAATCACCTAAGCTTTTTGCATATGGTAAGTTTGCAGGAAGAAAGCCTGGTTTGCTGCAAGACTCTACCCTTCCCCCATTATCCTCTATGCATAACTTAAGGTATAAAAACTACTTTGAAAAATAAAGTGCGGGCCTTGTTCACCGAAACTTGGTCTCACCATGTCGTTCTTTCTCTTACCTTCTGGCTGAATTATTCAGCCTCTTTTCTCCACTGAATTTCCTCACTGAGCTATACTCATTCTATTACTCTTTATATCCTTAATTAACATTTAATTAAGCAGTTGTTTCCTGATCTTCGCCTACGCCGTCTCTCCTTCGAATACCCTGGATCAGCCGGGGCTGGTCCCCGGCACCCTACCATGGCTCGAGAGCAATGACGCGCTCGCCCTCGCCACTCGCATGGAGACCCGACTTCCCTGGCGCCCCACGAGAGGCTCACTGACCTCGCCGTCGTACCTCGCGAG
>NW_011461727.1:0-544 GCF_000754665.1 Bison bison bison | reverse complement strand
CATGAGATGTTCTAAACTGTCTAAATACAGATTCCTTTGAGCAGTTAAAAGATTGATTAGAAATTGTATTGGTGAAGGGATTTTCACTTGTTGGGCCAATGTTTGCTGCTAAGTTTCCATATCCCTTACCTGCTGTGTCCCTGGCAGTGTATTGATTAATATAATTGGTGTAAATAGTAGCTTTAATGTTTGTAACCTGGGACCCTTGAGTTAATTCATTTTCTTGTTATAGCCCACCACACCTTTGCTCTGTAGGAATGCAACTTTATCTAATGCTTTTGGAGGGTGGCGCTTGACTTATCACCTTTAGAGAAAAATAAGTTTTCTGAAGAAAGGGTCTTAAAATGTTAACAGGCCTCTGGGCCAGAAGATGATGCAAATCACCTAAGCTTTTGCATATGATAAGTTTGCAGGAAGAAAGCCTGGCTTGCTGCATGACTCTACCCCTTCCCCCATTATCCTCTATGCATAACTTAAGGTATAAAAACTACTTTGGAAAATAAAGTGTGGGCCTTGTTCACTGAAACTTGGTCTCCCCATGTCG
>NW_011461726.1:0-502 GCF_000754665.1 Bison bison bison | reverse complement strand
TCAACACCGAAATCAGACTGATTATATTCTTGCAGCCAAAGATGGAGAAGCTCTATACAGTCAACAAAAACAAGACCAGGAGCTGACTGTGGCTCAGATCATGAACTCTTTATTGCCAAATTCAGACTTAATTTGAAGAAAGTAGGGAAAACCACTAGACCATTCAGGTATGACATAAGTCAAATCCCTTATGATTATACAGTGGAAGTGAGAAATAGATTTAAGGGCCTAGATCTGATAGATAGAGTGCCTGATGAACTATGGAATGAGGTTCATGACATTGTACAGGAGACAGGGATCAAGACCATCCCCATGGAAAAGAAATGCAAAAAAAGCAAAATGGCTGTCTGGGGAGGCCTTACAAATAGCTGTGAAAAGAAGAGAAGCGAAAAGCAAAGGAGGAAAGGAAAGATATAAGCATCTGAATGCAGAGTTCCAAAGAATAGCGAGAAGAGATAAGAAAGCCTTCCTCAGCAATCAGTACAAAGAAATAGAGGAAAAC
>NW_011461725.1:0-722 GCF_000754665.1 Bison bison bison | reverse complement strand
AGGCGTGACTGGTGCCTGGCTGGTGCCTCAGCTCAGCTCTCGCCTTCCCTTCGGACCTAGGAGCCAGGCGTCCTTGCAGAGGGCTTAGGGGCTGGGGGTGTGCACACTGCCAAAGCCTCCCGCAGGGAGAGCTCTTTCCGAGGGAAAGGAAGCGCCCCAGGCTGCATTCCCAAGCTGGTGCTTCCCCGCCCAGACTGAGCGCCGCACGGAGGGAATCAGGGTCCCGGTGCCCCTGGCTTGGGGAGGCAGCTCCACAGCCAGAGGGTTCCTCCGTTTGTGCCCAGAAAGCGCCTGCCAGACCGGGCCTTCCCTGGAGCTGTCCTCCCGCCTAGAGGCAGGTGGATGTGCTGTGCGGGCTTCCCCTGTGCGTTTGGGCTCCCTAGCACAGCCAAAGCGCCGGGGAACCAGCCTCTGATCAGTGAGCTCTGGGCAGTACTTTGGTCCCAGGTTTGGAGCCCAATGCCCGTATCGCGGGAGAGAAGAGGCTGGCTGCCGGCGGGTGCTTGCAAGCCTGTACTGGGAAGGACCGAGTGAGCTTCCACTCCGGCGGAGCTCCAGCTCTGCGCCCAGGTGCGATAGCACAGAGCCCCGGCCGAGAGGCTGCTCTGGCCTGGGCGAGCCTCCCCAAGCCCTGCCCAGCTTCTAGCGTTCGCGCCCGGGAAGGAGCAGGCTGCGGGAGTGTGGGAGACGTGACTGGTGCCTGACTGGTGCCTCATCTCAGC
>NW_011461724.1:0-504 GCF_000754665.1 Bison bison bison | reverse complement strand
ATCGCAGCCATTCTGACTGGTGTGAAATGTACCTCATTAGTAGTTTTGATTTGCATTTCTCTGATAATGAGTGAGGTTGAGCATCTTTCATGTGTTTGTTAGCCATCTGTATGTCTCTTTGGAGAAATGTCTATTTAGTTCTTTGGCCCTATTTTTTGATTGGGTCATTTTATTTTTCTGGACTTGAGCTGTAGGAGTTGCTTGTATTATTTTTGAGATTAGTTGTTTGTCTGTTGCTTCATTTGCTATTATTTTCTCCCATTCTGAAGGCTGTCTTTTCACCTTGCTAATAGTTTCCTTTTATGTGCAGAAGCTTTTAAGGTTAATTAGGCCCCATTTGTTTATTTTTGCTTTTATTTCCAATATTCTGGGAGGTGAGTCATAGAGGATCCTGCTGTGATGTATGTCAGAGAATGTTTTGCCTATGTTCTCCTCTGGGAGTTTTATAGTTTCTGGTCTTACATTTAGGTCTTTAATCCATTTTGAGTTTATCTTTGTGTATGG
>NW_011461723.1:0-555 GCF_000754665.1 Bison bison bison | reverse complement strand
TGTATTGCTATGAACTTTCCCCTTAGGATTGCTTTTAAAGTGTCCCATTAGGTTTTGGATTGTTGTGTTTTCATTTTTCATTCATTTTTATGCAAATTTTGATTTCTTTTTTTTATTTCTTCTGTGATTTGTTGGTTATTCAGCAGTGTGTTGTTCAGCCTCCATATGTTGGAATTTTTAATAGTTTTTCTCCTGTAATTGAGATCTAATCTTACTGCATTGTGGTCAGGAAAGATGCTTGGAATGATTTCAATTTTTTTGAATTTACCAAGGCTAGATTTATGGCCCAGGATGTGATCTATCCTGGAGAAGGTTCCTTGTGCGCTTGAGAAAAAGGTGAAATTCATTTTTTGGGGATGAAATGTCCTATAGATATCAATTAGGTCTAACTGGTCTATTGTATCATTTAAAGTTTGTGTTTCCTTGTTAATTTTGTTTAGTTGATCTATCCATAGGTGTGAGTGGGGTATTAAAGTCTCCCACTATTATTGTGTTATTGTTAATTTCTCCTTTCATACTTGTTAGCATTTGTCTTACATATTGCGGCGCTCCCGT
>NW_011461722.1:0-516 GCF_000754665.1 Bison bison bison | reverse complement strand
AATTTGTCCATTTCTTCCAAGTTGTCCATTTTTATTTGGCATTATAATTGCTGATAGTTAGTCTCTTATGATCCTTTGTATTTCTGTGTTGTCTGTTGTGATCTCTCCATTTTCATTTCTAATTTTATTGATTTTATTTTTCTCCCTTTGTTTCTTGATGAATCTGGCTAATGGTTTGTCAATTTTATTTATCCTCTCAAAGAACCAGCTTTTGGCTTTGTTGATTTTTGCTATGGTCTCTTTTGTTTCTTTTGCATTTATTTCTTCCCTAATTTTTAAGATTTCTTTCCTTCTACTAACCCTGGGGTTCTTCATTTCTTCCTTTTCTAGTTGTTTTAGGTGCAGGGCTTCCCTGGTGGCTCAGAGGTTAAAGCGTCTGCCTGCAATGCGGGAGACCTGGGTTCGATCCCTAGGTCGGGAAGATTCCCCTGGAGAAGGAAATGGCAACCCACTCCAGTACTCTTGCCTAGAGAATCCCATGGATGGAGGAGCTTGGTGGATTACAGTCCACAGCCT
>NW_011461721.1:0-519 GCF_000754665.1 Bison bison bison | reverse complement strand
TTTGTGGGTCGCATCAAGGGGCCAAGTACCGTTTTCGACCTCCAATACCTAACGTGGGACTTCTCCTGAGACACTGAAGCGGAAAGGGCTTCATCTTGCGATGACGGGGAACCACGTGGATTTTCTCGAGTTGCGGCAGGATTCTCGAGTTACACGGGGAATTCAGGATGACTCTTGTGTTGGCCCAGGGAAGTCCAATCTTCCATTCGAGTTGGGAAGGAAAGCTGGGGATTGCTCTCGAGTGACTGCAGGGCCAATAGACCTCATCTAGGCTTGTGTCCAGAAGCCAGTGTTCCTTTCCAGGGGCGAAAGGGATCTCGGGGTTGCATTCCAGACGCACTCGGTGAGACAGGCATCCATCTCGAGTGGAAGCAAAGAACCCCGCTCTGCTCTCGAGTCGCGACGGGTATCTCTTGGAGCTCACTGGGTGGACTAAAGGGAGTCAAGCCTCCTGAGGCGTTTGGAGAGAGGTCGAGAGATTGGTCTCTAGGCCATACAGGAGACGAAGGCCCTCAAGTC
>NW_011461720.1:0-535 GCF_000754665.1 Bison bison bison | reverse complement strand
GGACACCTTATCTTTGACAAAGGAGGCAAGAATATACAATGGATTAAAGACAATTTCTTTAACAAGTGGTGCTGGGAAAACTGGTCAACCACTTGTAAAAGAATGAAACTAGAACACTTCCTAACATCATACACAAAAATAAACTCAAAATGGATTAAAGATCTCAACGTAAGACCAGAAACTATAAAACTCCTAGAGGAGAACATAGGCAAAACACTCTCCGACATACATCACAGCAGGATCCTCTATGACCCACCTCCCAGAATATTGGAAATAAAAGCAAAAATAAACAAATGGGACCTAATTAAACTTAAAAGCTTCTGCACAACAAAGGAAACTATAAGCAAAGTGAAACGACAGCCTTCAGAATGGGAGAAAATAATAGTGAATGAAGTAACTGACAAACAACTAATCTCAGAAATATACAAGCAACTTCTACAGCTCAATTCCAGAAAAATAAATGACCCAATCAAAAAATGGGCCAAAGAACTAAATAGACATTTCTCCAAAGAAGACATACAGATGGCTAACAAAC
>NW_011461719.1:0-510 GCF_000754665.1 Bison bison bison | reverse complement strand
TCATTCCAGTTGAGGCAGGAACCGCAGGGTACCTCTGATTTCAGACTCCGATCGCAGGGTCCCTGCAGACTGGGGACAGGAGAGTCAGGCCTCGTCTTGGGTTGAGGCATGGAACTCCGCTTGCCTCTCGAGATGTCCCCGGGGAGAGAGGCCGCTTGTCGAGCTGTATTTGGAACCTGGGGTTTTTTTCCGAACGGTGCACGGAAAAACTGCCCCTTCCTGTGGACTTCATTCACAGGATAGAGTTCGGAGAGGTGTCCGGGCATCGGGTTCTTCTCAAGAGGGGACCGGGACATCGGGGTCCTACGGAATGTGGAACTACCCACGATTCCACGTCTGGAATGTCTTCGTGAGACCGGCCTCATCCTGAGGTGCGACCGGAAGGTCGGGAACCCCTTCCAGACAAAGCAGGGGAGTCGACCCTCCTGTCCAGATCAGGAGGGGAGAAAGGGCTCAGAGGAGGGGGTGCCGGAAAACCTCAGTGTTCCTCTCGAGGGAGACCGGGATTTC
>NW_011461718.1:0-510 GCF_000754665.1 Bison bison bison | reverse complement strand
GAGTCTGAAATCAGAGGAACCCTGAGGTTCCTGCCTCAACTGGAGATGAGGCCCTCTTCCAATGCACCAAACCCAGTGGAGTGCCGAGAGGCCCCTCCCACCTCCAGTTTCCCTGAGTTCTCAGAGCCACCATGAGAAGCTCCCTGAGGTCACCTGCACAAGTGAAGGGAAGCCAGGGTTTCTGCCTCAACCCGAGAAAGACCTCGAGAGACCTTCTTCAACACGTCTCGAGGCCATATTCCCCTACCATGACTCGAGAGCAATGACGCGCTCCCCCTCGCCACTCGCATGGAGACCCGACTTCCCTGGCGCCCCACGAGAGGCTCACTGACCTCGCCGTCGTACCTAGGGAGAAACCGCACACTGTGGCCCCCGTTCGAGAACAACCCTGAAACTCCCCCATCATCGCGAGTTGAGGGCCTTCGTCTCCTGTATGGCCTAGAGACCAATCTCTCGACCTCTCTCCAACGCCTCAGGAGGCTTGACTCCCTTTAGTCCACCCAGTGAGCT
>NW_011461717.1:0-544 GCF_000754665.1 Bison bison bison | reverse complement strand
CTTGGGACAGGAGAATCAGGCCTCGTCTTGGGTGAGGCATGGAACTCCGCTTGCCTCTCGAGGTGTCCCCGGGGAGAGAGGCCCCTTGTCGAGCTGGATTTGGAACCTATGATTTTTTTCCGGCGATGCACGGGCGAGTCACCGCCCCTTCCTGTTGACTTCATTCACAGGGTGGAGTTCGGAGAGGTGTCCGGGCATCGGGTTCTTATCAAGGGGGGACCGGGAAATCGGGGTGCTTCGCAATGTGGAGGCACCCACGAGGCCACGACTGGAATGTCGTCGTGAGACCGGCCTCATCCTGAGGTGCGACCGGAAGGTTGGGAACCCCTTCCAGGCAAAGCAGGGGAGTCGACCCTCCTGTCGAGATCAGGAGGGTCGAAGGGGCTCAGAGGAAGTGGTGCCGGAAAACCTCGGTGTTCCTCTCCAGGGAGACCGGGATGCGGGGAACTTTGTGGGGGCGCATCAAGCGTGCCAAGTACCGTTTCGACCTCCAATTCCTAACGTGGGACTTCTCCTGAGACGCTGTAGCGGGAAAGGGCTTCAT
>NW_011461716.1:0-538 GCF_000754665.1 Bison bison bison | reverse complement strand
TTATTCAATAAGGAAAAAACTACAGTGGGAGATCTGAGAACTGGAGAAATCCCTGGAGAGACAAGAAGTGTCTTATAATGTGAGTCAAAACTGTAAATTTGTTTTATAATGAATTTTAAAAGTAGATCTGTTTTACAATGTTCAGGTAAAATATTTTTTTCAGTTTTTTTCAGTTTATTATGCCTAAGAGAGTATAATGGGCCCTGCAAATACAGCCATGCATTAAACTGACCTGGCCACACGGTATTCACAGTATATGTGGGAGAAAGAGCATAGGATACACACAGATACAGTTATACAGGGTGGGGCACTTTGTCAAGCAACAGAGGACTCATGTTAACTTTCCTGGAGGTGCTCATATATGACTTAATTTAAAGAATGACTAGAAGACTGGCAAAGGACAGGGAAAGGTGTAAGAGTCAGGCACTCACGGCCTCCTAGGTAACATAAGCAAAGCCAGAGAACCAAGAAAGAGGTTTGAGTTATGTAAACTATATTCAAGGAGGTGGGTGGTGCCTGAACATACATCCTGCCAAAT
>NW_011461715.1:0-550 GCF_000754665.1 Bison bison bison | reverse complement strand
GCGACCCACCAAAGTTCCCCCGAAATCCCCGGTCTCCCTCGAGAGGAACACTGAGGTTTTCCGGCACCCCCTCCTCTGAGCCCTTTCTCCCCTCCTGATCTGGACAGGAGGGTCGACTCCCCTGCTTTGTCTGGAAGGGGTTCCCGACCTTCCGGTCGCACCTCAGGATGAGGCCGGTCTCACGAAGACATTCCAGACGTGGCCTCGTGGGTGGTTCCACATTCCGTAGGACCCCGATTTCCCGGTCCCCTCTTGAGAAGAACCCGATGCCCGGACACCTCTCCGAACTCCACCCTGTGAATGAAGTCCACACGAAGGGGCAGTTTTTCCGTGCATCATTCGGAAAAAAACCCCAGGTTCCAAATACAGCTCGACAAGCGGCCTCTCTCCCCGGGGACATGTCGAGAGGCAAGCGGAGTTCCATGCCTCAACCCAAGACAAGGCCTGACTCTCCTGTCCCCAGTCTGCAGGGACCCTGCGATCGGAGTCTGAAATCAGAGGTACCGTGCGGTTCCTGCCTCAACTGGAGATGAGGCCCTCTTCCCAATGC
>NW_011461714.1:0-511 GCF_000754665.1 Bison bison bison | reverse complement strand
CTCCAACACCACACTTCAAAAGCATCAATTCTTCAGGGCCCAGCCTTCTTCACAGTCCAACTCTCACATCCATACATGACCACTGGAAAAACCATAGCCTTGACTAGACGAACTTTGTTGGCAAAGTAATGTCTCTGCTTTTGAACATGCTATCTAGGTTGGTCATAACTTCCTTCCAAGAAGTAAGCGTCTTTAATTCATGGCTGCAGTCACCATCTGCAGTGATTTTGGAGCCCCAAAAATAAAGTCTGACACTGTTTCCACTGTTTCCCCATCTATTTCCCATGAAGTGATGGGACCGGATGCCATGATCTTCGTTTTCTGAATGTTGAGCTTTAAGCCAACTTTTTCTCTCTCCACTTTCACTTTCACCAAGAGGCTTTTTAGTTTCTCTTCACTTTCTGCCATAAGGGTGGTGTCATCTGCATATCTGAGGTTATTGATATTTCTCCCGGCAGTCTTAGGAAAAGGAGTACGTCAAGGCTGTATATTGTCACCCTGCTTATTTAAC
>NW_011461713.1:0-502 GCF_000754665.1 Bison bison bison | reverse complement strand
TCACCGGGAGCCCGTGGTGAAGGTGGGCAGCGCACCGGGAGCGCGCCCGGGGCGGGGCGAAGCCGGGCGGCGCGGTTCGGGAATCGGGTCGTGGCGGGGATGGGGGGCGGTCCCAGTTGTGCTCTCGGGGGTGGCCACTGCTGCTGGGAAGGCACCGGGAGCATGGCAGGGGCGGGGCGGCGCGGGGCGGGGGTCGGCTCCTGGCGGGGGTGGGGGAGGGCTTCCCCGTGGTCCTCTCGGGGGTCGCCGTGGCGGCTGGGAACGCCCACTGCGTGCGCTCCTGGGTCCCCAAGGATCGGCATCCAGTGGGCGCGGCGGAGGGGTGCGGACCACAAGTCAGGGAACTGGCACTGCGTGGAGCAGGGAACCACGTAGTCCGCCCTCTGTCGGCACAACCTGGCGGTCGCAGAAAGGCCTCGCCTTTGGGCTCAAGGCCTTTACCGCTCCACCCCTTTGCTGAAAGGTCAGAGCCGCGCGGTTTTCCCAAGCAGCCTAGTGTCCG
>NW_011461712.1:0-540 GCF_000754665.1 Bison bison bison | reverse complement strand
ACAGGAGAGTCAGGCCTCGTCTTGGGTGAGGCATGGAACTCCGCTTGCCTCTCGAGATGTCCCCGGGGAGAGAGGCCGCTTGTCGAGCTGTATTTGGAACCGGGGTTTTTTCCGTAACGATGCACGGAAAAACTGCCCCTTCGTGTGGACTTCATTCACAGGGTGGAGTTCGGAGAGGTGTCCGGGCATCGGGTTCTTATCAGGAGGGGACCGGGAAATCGGGGTCCTTCGGAATGTGGAACCACCCACGAGGCCACGTCTGGAATGACTTCGTGAGACCGGACTCATCCTGAGGTGCGACCGGAAAGGTCGGGAACCCCTTCCAGACAAAGCAGGGGAGTCGACCCTCCTGTCCAGATCAGGAGGGGAGAAAGGGCTCAGAGGAGGGGGTGCCGGAAAACCTCAGTGTTCCTCTCGAGGGAGACCGGGATTTCGGGGAACATTGTGGGTCGCATCAAGGGTGCCAAGTGCCCTTTCGACCTCCAATTCCTAACGTGGGACTTCTCCTGAGACGCTGTCGCGGGAAAGGGCTTCATCTTG
>NW_011461711.1:0-505 GCF_000754665.1 Bison bison bison | reverse complement strand
GTACCGTTTCGACCTCCAGTTCCTAACGTGGGACTTCTCCTGAGACGCTGTAGCGGAAAGGGCTTCATCTTGCGAGTGACGGGGGAACCACGTGGTTTTTCTCGAGTTGCGGCGGGATTCTCGAGTTACGACGGGGAATTCGGGATGCCTCTTGTGTTGGCCCAGGGAAGTCCAGTCTTCCATTCCAGTTGCGAAGGAAAGCTGGGGATTGCTCTCGAGTGACTGCAGGGCCAATAGACCTCAGTCTGGGCTTGTGTCCAGAAGACCAATGTTCCTCTCCAGGGGCGACCGGGATCTCGGGGTTGCATTCCAGACGCACCCGGGGAGACAGGCATTCATCTCGAGTGGAAGCAAAGAACCCCGCTCTGCTCTCGAGTCGCGACGGGTATCTCTTGGAGCTCACTGGGTGGACTAAAGGGAGTCAAGCCTCCTGAGGCGTTTGGAGAGAGGTCGCGAGGTTGGCCTCTAGGCCATGCAGGAGACGAAGGCCCTCATCTCCGCGATG
>NW_011461710.1:0-526 GCF_000754665.1 Bison bison bison | reverse complement strand
CACACACACACACACACACACACTTGAGTGTGGCTTTGGAATACTTGTGTTCGTAGTTGCTGGGTTGAGCCCAACCTTTAATACAACCCATGGACTGCGGCCCATCAGGCTCCTCTGTCCGTGGCATTTCCCAGGCGAGGATACTGGGAGTGGGTTGCCATTTCCTTCTCCGGCGGGATCTTCCCGACCCAGGGATCAAACCCCAGTCTCCTGCGCGCGGATGCCTTGCCATCTGAACCAGGACATTGCTAATTCCCTAGGCAAAATACAAAGAATAGAGCTCGTGTTCTACTAAATGGAAAGATGATTTCAGAAACAGAAGCTGTCCTTTGTTGGTATCTTTGAATCTTTATGTAGTTTTCGTTGATTTTTACTGTTAAGGCTAACTGAACAAGGCAAGAGAGAAACCCCAGAATTGAAAAGCAATTGACGGTTTTGAAAGAAACATGTGCAGGTGAAGCTCTCTTCCTTTTTGAGAGATGGTTAAATGCAAAATCTTGATTCAACACATATGACTTTTGTGCAC
>NW_011461709.1:0-509 GCF_000754665.1 Bison bison bison | reverse complement strand
GTGAAAGTGAAGTCGCTCAGTCGTGTCCGACCCTCAGCGAACCCATGGACTGCAGCCTTCCAGGCCCCTCCATCCATGGGATTTTCCAGGCAAGAGTACTGGAGTGGGGTGTCATTGCCTTCTCCGTATCTGGTGTGAGTTTCATACTAATTGAAGTCTGGAAGGTTGAAATTGCTTCAAGCTGTCAACAATACTACAAGAATGTCAGGAAAAAACAAAAAAGCAAAATTTAAAAGATTTGGTACCCTAAAAAGAAACTGAAAGGGAAAAATGTACCAAGTTACTAAACATTTAATTGTTTAGAATAGAATAGTTAAGGGTTTGCCTTTCCCTCTGCTGAAAGTTGCAGTACTGAAGTGTGTTATTTGTTAGAAATAAATATAAGATAAATTGATGACAGGACTGAAAGTCTGTTGTGTGAGAGGGGTTCACAGCAAATGTAGAAAAGATAAGCCAACGGACCAGAAGGAACTATCTTAAGATTTTATACTAAAGGAACTTGGACAAGT
>NW_011461708.1:0-559 GCF_000754665.1 Bison bison bison | reverse complement strand
GAATCCCGCCGCAACTCGAGAAAAACCACGTGGTTCCCCCCGTCATGGCAAATGAAGCCCTTTCCCGCTACAGCGTCTCAGGAGAAGTCCCACGTTAGGAATTGGAGGTCGAAACGGTACTTGGCACCCTTGATGCGCCCCCACAAAGTTCCGCGGCATCCCGGTCTCCCTGTAGATGAACACCGAGGTTTTCCGGCACCATTTCTTCTGAGCCCCTTCTACCCTCCTGATCTCCACAGGAGGGTCGACTCCCCTGCTTTGTCTGGAAGGGGTTCCCGACCTTCCGGTCGCACCTCAGGATGAGGCCGGTCTCACGACGACATTCCAGACGTGGCCTCGTGGGTGCTTCCACATTGTGAAGCACCCCAATTTCCCGGTCCCCTCTTGGAAAGAACCCGATGCCCGGACAACTCTCCGAACTCCACCCTGTGAATGAAGTCAACACGAAGGGGCAGTGACTCGCCCGTGCATCGTCCGGAAAAGACCCCCAGGTTCCAAATACCGCTCGACAAGTGGCCTCTCTCCCCGGGGACACCTCGAGAGGCAAGCGGAGTTCCAT
>NW_011461707.1:0-501 GCF_000754665.1 Bison bison bison | reverse complement strand
TGTCGACCGGAGGGGGAAGGTCTGCAGCCGGCTATCTCTGTTCAGTCTTTGTCGTGCGCGGGCTGGCGGTCTTAGGTTAGGGCTGGCTTTTCGCGTGGTAGATATCCCACAGTCTGGTTTGCTCGCCCAAATTATTTCGTTCAGATAGCGCTCAGGGTGTTCGGGCCAGATTCTTACTCTCAGTGATGCAGCCCACGCCGCGCCTCCCTGCCCAGCCCCCGCTTGCTAATGGCGGATGCAGGCCTCTGCACTGCTTCTCCGCGTGGGGGAGTTACCGTAGGGCTCGCAATCTGCGAGTTTTAATTGTTTATTTATTTTCTCTCCCTGTTATGTTGCCCTCTGTGCTTCCAAAGCTCGGCACAGATTCGGCAGTGAGAAGGTTTCCTGGTGTTTGGAAACTTCTCTTCTTTTTAAGATTCCCTTCCCGGGATGGAACTCCGTCCCTCCCTCTTTTGTCTCTTTTTTTTGTCTTTAATATTTTTTCCTACCTCCTTTCGAAGA
>NW_011461706.1:0-513 GCF_000754665.1 Bison bison bison | reverse complement strand
ATTTTGAGTTTATTTTTGTATATGGTGTTAGAAAGTGTTCTAGTTTCATTCTTTTACAAGTGGTTGACCAGATTTCCCAGCACCACTTGTTAAAGAGATTGTCTTTAATCCATTGTATATTCTTGCCTCCTTTGTCAAAGATAAGGTGTCCATATGTGCGTGGATTTATCTCTGGGCTTTCTATTTTGTTCCATTGATCTATATTTCTGTCTTTGTGCCAGTACCATACTGTCTTGATAACTGTGGCTTTGTAGTAGAGCCTGAAGTCAGGCAGGTTGATTCCTCCAGTTCCATTTTCCTTTCTCGAGATCGCTTTGGCTATTCGAGGTTTTTTGTATTTCCATACAAATTGTGAAATTATTTGTTCTAGCTCTGTGAAGAATACTGTTGGTAGCTTGATAGGGATTGCATTGAATCTATAAATTGCTTTGGGTAGTATACTCATTTTCACTATATTGATTCTTCCAATCCATGAACATGGTATATTTCTCCATCTATTAGTGTCCTCTTTGA
>NW_011461705.1:0-530 GCF_000754665.1 Bison bison bison | reverse complement strand
ATAATTCCTACTTTTACTGTATGTCTGCCTTTACCAGTGAGCTTTCCTATTTGTGATTTTAGTGTTCTAGTTGTACCTTCTTTATTTTCACCAGCTAAACAAGTTCTTTCAACATTTACTGTAAGGCTGCTTTGGTGGTTCTGTATTCTCTTACCTTTTGTTTGACTGTAAAACTTTTTTTCTTTAGCAAACGAATGACAGCCTTTCTGGGTAGCATGTTCTTGGTTGTAGGTTTTTCCATTTCATCACTTTAAATATGTCACATCCCTCACTTCTGACCTGCTGAGTTACTGCTGAAAAATCACCTGATAACGTTATGGAGATTCCCTTGTATATTATTTGTGGAGCATATATATTATATGCTGGAGCAGCCGTGAAGAGATACCCCACGCCCAAGGTAAGAGAAACCCAAGTAAGATGGTAGGTGTTACAAGAGGGCATCAGAGGGAAGACACACTGAAACCATACTCACAGAAAACTAGTCAATCTAATCACACTAGGACCACAGCCTTGTCTAACTCAATGAAACT
>NW_011461704.1:0-503 GCF_000754665.1 Bison bison bison | reverse complement strand
GCTTTCCACAGGTGGTACTACCATAGGTTGTACCACAGCGAGGAACTCCACTGCTCAGATGAAGGGGGTGGGCTGCTGACATTTTGACGTGGATCCCTTTAAAGCGCTTTGTTCATTGGTTACATTTGACACATCTACTTCCAAGGCGACCTTGAGGAGAGCTTTAGAAAGCACCGTAATTGGTAGATTGAGCACAATAATTTGAGTAATGACAAACTTGTAACATGGTTAAGTGAAATTTCCTTTTTTCCCTTTGGCCTCCCTCCTGGTGCTGTTTTACTGCGTCGAAGTCTGGTGGAGCCCCTGAACGGCACATGGCCCCACCAAACTCCCATTGATTCCCCTGGGCAGTCGATTTTAAAGCAGCCCCTTGCATATCGTGCCGAGATGCGGAAATTGGCCACTGGCCACGGCGGATGCAGAGCTCGAATTGAGAATCAAATTAAGCAGAATTCTCTACTTAGTTTTTAATTAAACCACTATGTTAATTCAAACAGGACATT
>NW_011461703.1:0-523 GCF_000754665.1 Bison bison bison | reverse complement strand
AGGGCATCCTAGGGAGGTGAGGTGGACTGCAATTTTAGCGGGTGAAAGGACTCTGAGAGCAATGACTAAGAAAAACCTGTATTATTCTCATGTTTTGACTTGCTCTGTAGATTCTTTAGGATTTTGGTTTGTGTGGTTGGTTTCAATTCCTTCCCCTCGCCCACGGTGTAGTTGCCAATTTCATTGGCACTATGAAATCTAATGAAGCTTTTGAGCCTCATTTTTCTTCGGTCATATTTGTATTGCTGTTATGAATCTCTGTCTCTATATACAGCTTTTGAAATTCTGTGGAGTTTCCTTTTCTCTCTATCTCTCTTTTTCATTTTTTAAACCTATTATTATTTTTCTACATTTATTATTTGTTTACTTTCCCTACTGTTCTTTTCCCCTTGCAGTTAATCTTTAATGTATATAAATCTTTTCAGTTCAGTTCAGTTCAGTGGCTCAGTTGTGCCCGACTCCTTGTGACCCCATGAACCACAGCACACCAGGCCTCCCTGTCCATCACCAACCCCCGGAGTCC
>NW_011461702.1:0-517 GCF_000754665.1 Bison bison bison | reverse complement strand
CAATTTTTCACCATTGAGGATAATGTTTGCTGTGGGTTTGTCATATATAGCTTTTATTATGTTGAGGTATGTTCCTGAATAGCCAAAGCGATCTTGAGAAAGAAGAATGGAACTGGAGGAATCAACCTACCTGACTTCAAGCTCTACTACAAAGCCACAGTTATCAAGACAGTATGGTACTGGCACAAAGACAGAAATATTGATCAATGGAATAAAATAGAAAGTCCAGAGATAAATCCACGCACATATGGACACCTTATCTTTGACAAAGGAGGCAAGAATATACAATGGATTAAAGACAATCTCTTTAACAAGTGGTGCTGGGAAATCTGGTCAACCACTTGTAAAAGAATGAAACTAGACCACTTTCTAACACCATACACAAAAATAAACTCAAAATGGATTAAAGATCTCAACGTAAGACCAGAAACTATAAAACTCCTAGAGGAGAACATAAGCAAAACACTCTCCGACATACATCACAGCAGGATCCTCTATGACCCACCTCCCAGAATAT
>NW_011461701.1:0-543 GCF_000754665.1 Bison bison bison | reverse complement strand
GGAAAACCTCAGTGTTCCTCTCGAGGGAGACCGGGGATTTTCGGGGGAACTTTGTGGTCGCATCAAGGTGCCAAGTGCCCTTTTGACCTCCAATTCCTAACGTGGGACTTCTCCCGAGACGCTGTAGCGGGAAAGGGCTTCATCTTGCGATGACGGGGAGCCACGTGGTTTTCTCGAGTTACGCGGGATTCTCGAGTTACGACGGGGAATTCAGTATGCCTCTTGTGTTGGCCCAGGCAAGTCCAATCTTCCATTCGTGTTGCGAAGGAACGCTGGGGATTGCTCTCGAGTGACTGCAGGCCCAATAGACCTCATCTAGGCTTGTGTCCAGAAGCCAATGTCCCTCTCCAGGGGCGACCGGGATCTCGGGGTTGCATTCCAGACGCACCCGGGGAGACAGGCATTCATCTCGAGTGGAAGCCAGGAACCCCGCTCTGCTCTCGAGTAGCGACGGGTATCTCTTGGAGCTCACTGGGTGGACTAAAGGGAGTCAAGCCTCCTGAGGCGTTTGGAGAGAGGTCGCGAGGTGGGCCTCTGGGCCAT
>NW_011461700.1:0-541 GCF_000754665.1 Bison bison bison | reverse complement strand
GAATTTCCCAGAGCAGTCCCCAAGATGAGAAAGTGTATCCATACCTCTGTCCCAGGAAGTGAAAAGTAATTTTAGAGAGTGCAGTACTAAGTGAAGTAAGTCAGAGAAGAAGTATCATATGACATCCCCTGTATGTGGACTTTCAAAGAAATGATACAAATGAACCTACTTGTGGGACAGAAAAAGACTCACAGACTTAGAAAATGAACTTATGGGTGCCAGGGGAAGGGATAGTTAAGGGCTTTGGTATGGTTGTGTACACACTGCTATATTTAAAATGTATAACCAACAAGAACCTATTGCATGGCACATGGAACTCTCTCAGTGTTATGTGCTGGCCAGGATGGGAGGGGAACTTGGAAGAGAAGAATGGATACATTTACTTGTATGACCTGAGTCCCTTCACTCTTCATGTGAAACTACCACAACATTGTTAATTGGCTAAACTCCAATTAAAAAAGAAAGTTTAAAGTTTGGGGGGAAAAAGAAAACATAGGCCATTGAGACCTATACTGTCTGTGATTCTTAAACTAAGAAAGAA
>NW_011461699.1:0-515 GCF_000754665.1 Bison bison bison | reverse complement strand
AAGCATACTTTTTCTCAAGACCGTAAAGGTCTTTATAGAATTGGGCTTCCACTTGTGAAAATTATGCCTGGAGGTTTTTGAGAGCTTTGACCCGCTGCTTAACCGCTAGAGGCCAGTGCTGAGTGCAGCCTGCCTTTGAGCCCGATGCCCCCACAGGGTCCGCAAGGGCCTGAGGGCCTGGCCGCCACTTGCCCACCTGGGCCCTGCCAGGACCACAGGCCCCAGCCTCCCAGGACTTAGAGGCAACAGCCAGGGCGCCACCCTCCCCAGAGCTCAGCCTCCACTGCATATTCCTCTGACTTCTGGGATGCAGACCCCTGGACCCTGGGACCCTGAGGCTCCCAGGGTGGGGGCGCCCTCTGCTTGGTGCTCACCCTGCGAGGCTTCGCCTCCCTCTGCCAGGTCTTCCCGCTCCTGCAGAGGCGTGGGACCCTCTCCAGGGCCGGAGGGAGGCGTGGGAGCTGTGCATGACCAGTCGGGCGAGGGGCCAGGGGGCCAGACCAGGACATGGTCAT
>NW_011461698.1:0-536 GCF_000754665.1 Bison bison bison | reverse complement strand
TTTCCCATCCCAGCAGGTGGTCAAGGGCCCGCTGGCCTCCAAAGTGCCAGAAGCAGGGCTGGGCCAGCCGGCCAGAGATCAGGGTTCTGGCCCTTGGACTTGCAGCGGACACTAGGCTGCTTGGGAAAACCGCGCGGCTCTGACCTTTCAGCAAAGGGGTGGAGCGGTAAAGGCCTTGAGCCCAAAGGCGAGGCCTTTCTGCGACCGCCAGGTTGTGCCAACAGAGGGCGGGACTACGTGGTTCCCTGCTCCACGCAGTCCCAGTTCCCTGACCTGTGGTCCGCACCCCTCCGCCGCGCCCACTGGATGCCGATCCTTGGGGACCCAGGAGCGCACGCAGTGGGCGTTCCCAGCCGCCACGGCGACCCCGAGAGGACCACGGGAAGCCCTCCCCCACCCCCGCCAGGAGCCGACCCCCGCCCCGCGCCGCCCCGCCCCTCGCCATGCTCCCGGTGCCTTCCCAGCCGCAGTGGGGAGTCCCCGGACGCACAACTGGGACCGCCCCCCACTCCCCGCCGCGACCCGGTTCCCGACCC
>NW_011461697.1:0-518 GCF_000754665.1 Bison bison bison | reverse complement strand
GCCTCAACCCAAGACGAGGCCTGACTCTCCTGTCCCAAGTCTGCAGGGACCTTGCGATCGGAGTCTGAAGTCAGAGGAACCCTGAGGTTCCTGCCTCAACTGGAGATGAGGCCCTCTTCCAATGCACCAAACCCAGTGGAGTGCCGAGAGGCACCTCCCACCTCCAGTTTCCCTGACTTCTCAGAGCCACCATGAGAAGCCCCCTGAGGTCACCTGCACAAGTCAAGGGAAGCCAGGGTTTCTGCCTCAACCCGAGAAAGACCTCGAGAGACCTTCTTCAACACGTCTCGAGGCCAGATTCCCTTACCATGACTCGAGAGCCATGACGCGCTCCCCCTCGCCACTCGCATGGGGACCAGACCTCCCTGGCGCCCCAGGAGAGGCTCACTGACCTCGCCGTCGTACCTCGCGAGAAACCGCACACTGGGGCTGCGGCTCGAGAACAACCCCGAGCCTCCCCCGTCATCGCGACTTGAGGGCCTTCGTCTCCTGTATGGCCTAGAGACCAATCTCTCGAC
>NW_011461696.1:0-540 GCF_000754665.1 Bison bison bison | reverse complement strand
AGACAAACCAGAGAAGCCCAGATGATAGCCTTGAGATGAAGGAACTAAGCAGCTGGTTGCGATGGCACCAGGGGAAAGGTTGCTCTTTGTGTCTGCCCCTCTACTCCTTTCTTCCTGGACGCCTTAGGGTTTTGTCATGGAGATTTGAAATAAAGTGCACAAAAGTCATATGTGTTGAATCAAGATTTTGCATTTAACCATCTCTCAAAAAGGAAGAGAGCTTCACCTGCACATGTTTCTTTCAAAACCGTCAATTGCTTTTCAATTCTGGGGTTTCTCTCTTGCCTTGTTCAGTTAGCCTTAACGGTAAAAATCAACGAAAACTACATAAAGATTCAAAGATACCAACAAAGGACAGCTTCTGTTTTTGAAATCATCTTTCCATTTAGTAGAACACGAGCTCTATTCTTTGTATTTTGCCTAGGGAATTAGCAATGTCCTGGTTCAGATGGCAAGGCATCCGCGCACAGGAGACTGGGGTTTGATCCCTGGGTCGGGAAGATCCCGCCGGAGAAGGAAATGGCAACCCACTCCCAGTAT
>NW_011461695.1:0-539 GCF_000754665.1 Bison bison bison | reverse complement strand
AAGAGATACCCGTCGCGACTCGAGAGCAGAGCGGGGTTCTTTGCTTCCATCGAGATGAATGCCTGTCTCCCCGGGTGCGTCTGGAATGCAACCCCGAGATCCCGGTCGCCCCTGGAGAGGAACATTGGCTTCTGGACACAAGCCCAGATGAGGTCTATTGGCCCTGCAGTCACTCGAGAGCAATCCCCAGCTTTCCTTCGCAACTCGAATGGAAGATTGGACTTCCCTGGGCCCAACACAAGAGGCATCCCGAATTCCCCGTACGTAACTCGAGAATCCCGCCGCAACTCGAGAAAAACCACGTGGTTCCCCCGTCATCGCAAGATGAAGCCCTTTCCCGCTACAGCGTCTCGACGTAGAAGTCCCACGTTAGGAATTGGAGGTCGAAACGGTACTTGGCACCCGTTGATGCGCCCCACAAAGTTCCCCGGCATCCCGGTCTCCCTGGAGAGGAACACCGAGGTTTTCCGGCACCACTTCCTCTGAACCCCTTCTACCCTCCTGATCTCCACAGGAGGGTCGACTCCCCTGCTTTGTCT
>NW_011461694.1:0-553 GCF_000754665.1 Bison bison bison | reverse complement strand
TGCAAGCCCGCGATCCCGGTCGCCCCTGGAGAGGAACATTGTCTTCTGGACACAAGCCTAGATGAGGTCTATTGGCCCTGCAGTCACTCGAGAGCAATCCCCAGCTTTCCTTCGCAACTCGAATGGAAGATTGGACTTCCCTGGGCCAACACAAGAGGCATCCTGAATTCCCCGTCGTAACTGGAGAATCCCGCCGCAACTCGAGAAAGCCACGTGGTTCCCCGTCATCGCAGGATGAAGCCCTTTCCCGCTACAGCTTCTCAGGAGAAGTCCCACGTTAGGAATTGGAGGTCGAAACGGTCCTTGGCACCCTTGATGCGCCCCACAAAGTTCCCCGGCATCCCGGTCTCCCTGGAGCGGAACCCCGAAGTTTTCCGGCACCACTTCCTCTGAGCCCCTTCTACCCTCCTGATCTCGACAGGAGGGTCGACTCCCCTGCTTTGTCTGGAAGGGGTTCCCGAACTTCCGGTCGCACCTCAGGATGAGGCCGGTCTCACGACGACATTCCAGACCTGGCTTCGTGGGTGCTTCCACATTGCGAAGCACCCCGATT
>NW_011461693.1:0-574 GCF_000754665.1 Bison bison bison | reverse complement strand
GACAAAAAGAAAGACCATAGAGAAAATACTTGAAGAGGTAATAGTTGAAAAACTTCCCTAAAATGGGGAAGGAAATAATCACCCAAGTCCAAGAAACCCAGAGAGTCCCAAACAGGATAAACCCAAGGCGAAACACCCAAGACACATATTAATCAAATTAACAAAGATCAAACACAAAGAACAAATATTAAAAGCAGCAAGGGAAAAACAACAAATAACACACAAGGGAATTCCCATAAGGATAACAGCTGATCTTTCAATAGAAACTCTTCAAGCCAGGAGGGAATGGCAAGACATACTTAAAATGATGAAAGAAAATAACCTACAGCCCAGATTATTGTACCCAGCAAGGATTTCATTCAAGTATGAAGGAGAAATCAAAAGCTTTTCAGACAAGCAAAAGCTGAGAGAATTCTTCACCACCAAACCAGCTCTCCAACAAATACTAAAGGATACTCTCTAGACAGGAAACACAAAAATGGTGTATAAATTCGAACCCAAAACAGTAAAGTAAATGGCAATGGGATCATACTTATCAGTAATTACCTTAAACGTAAATGGGTTGAATGCCCCA
>NW_011461692.1:0-535 GCF_000754665.1 Bison bison bison | reverse complement strand
CCAAGAAGAAGATATAACAATTATAAATATATATGCACCCAACACGGGAGTGACCGCAATTTGTAAGACAAATGCTAACAAGTATGAAAGAGAAATTAACAATAACACAATAATAGTGGGAGACTTTAATACCCCACTCACACCTATGGATATATCAACTAAACAGAAAATTAACAAGGAAACACAAACTTTAAACGATACAATAGACCAGTTAGACCTAATTGATATCTATAGGACATTTCATCCCAAAACAATGAATTTCACCTTTTTCTCAAGCACACATGGAGCCTTCTCCAGGATAGATCACATCCTGGGCCATAAAGCTAGCCTTGGTAAATTCAAAAAATAGAAATCATTCCAAGCATCTTTTCTGACCATAATGCAGTAAGATTAAATCTCAATTACAGGAGAAAAACTATTAAAAATTCCAACATATGGAGGATGAACAACACACTGCTGAATAACCAACAAATCACAGAAGAAATCAAAAAAGAAATCAAAATTTGCATAGAAACGAATGAAAATGAAAACACAA
>NW_011461691.1:0-520 GCF_000754665.1 Bison bison bison | reverse complement strand
GCCACGTGGTTTTTCTCAAGTTTCGGCGGGATTCTCGAGTTACGACGGGGAATTCAGGATGCCTCTTGTGTTGGCCCAGGCAAGTCCAATCTTCCATTCGAGTTGCGAAGGAAAGCTGGGGATTGGTCTCGAGTGACTGCAGGGCCAATAGACCTCATCTAGGCTTGTGTCCAGAAGCCAATGTTCCTCTCCAGGGGCGACAGGGATCTCGGGGTTGCATTCCAGACGCACCCGGGGAGACAGGCATTCATCTCGAGTGGAAGCAAAGAATCCCGCTCTGCTCTCGAATCGCGACGGGTATCTCTTGGAGCTCACTGGGTGGACTCAAGGGAGTCAAGCCTCCTGAGGCGTTTGGAGAGAGGTCGCGAGATTGGTCTCTAGGCCATGCAGGAGACGAAGTCCCTCATCTCTCGATGACGGGGGAATCTCGGGGTGGTTCTCGAGCGGCGGCCCCAGTGTGCGGTTTCTCACGAGGTACGACGGCGAGGTCAGTGAGCCTCTCGTGGGGCGCCAGGGAAGT
>NW_011461690.1:0-521 GCF_000754665.1 Bison bison bison | reverse complement strand
TTATACCTTTAAAGGTCAGAGCCTTGAGAACGGGCTATCATGTGTATTTCAGGTTATCGGCAACATCTTTTGGACAAAAGGTGCAGAACCAGCCTGACTAAGCACAGGCAACAAAGGTTAGAGCTAAAGGAACAGATCCAATCAGGATTGTTCTGGACCAGAACTCAGGGGGAGGAATCAGGTCTTCTCAGAGAAAGGGCAGGAAAGAGTGAAGGTGGAGGCAAATACAGATGGATTCGCAGGTGTTAAGAAGCTGAAAGTCCCTCCTACTGGCCAAATTTGGCCCTTGTCGATTAGGAAGAGGATGTTTGAACAGAAAGTACAAACGGCAGATGCTGGGAGTTTGAGAAAAACACTGGAGGTAGAATCACACAGCCTTGTGGAAAGAAACTGCTGATGTTAAGGACTTTGGGTTCCAACAGGAAATCCAGACCTTGCAGGCTTCTGCAGGAGCCTCTGCCCCCAGATCAGCTGGCCTGGCGCCCAGGCTCTGGGGCTGGTGGTCTAGGGCTGTGCAGAAG
>NW_011461689.1:0-503 GCF_000754665.1 Bison bison bison | reverse complement strand
CCCAAGACGAGGCCTGACTCTCCTGTCCCCAGTCTGCAGGGACCCTGCGATCGGAGTCTGAAATCAGAGGAACCCTGAGGTTCCTGCCTCAACTGGAGATGAGGCCCTCTTCCAATGCACCAAACCCCGTGGAGTCCCGAGAGGCACCCCCCCCACCTCCAGTTACCCTGACTTCTCAGAGCCACCATGAGCAGCCCCCTGAGGTCACCTGCACAAGTCGAGGGAAGCCAGGGTTTCCTGCCTCAACCCGAGAAAGACCTCGAGAGACCTTCTTCCACACGTCTCGAGGCCAGGTTCCCCTACCATGACTCGAGAGCAATGACGCGCTCCCCCTCGCCACTCGCATGGAGACCCGACTTCCCTGGCGCCCCACGAGAGGCTCACTGACCTCGCCGTCGTACCTCGTGAGAAACCGCACCCTGGGGCCGCCGCTCGAGAACCACCCCGAGACTCCCCCGTCATCGCGGAGATGAGGGCCTTCGTCTCCTGCATGGCCTAGAGGC
>NW_011461688.1:0-530 GCF_000754665.1 Bison bison bison | reverse complement strand
TGTCATCGCGGAGATGAGGGCCTTCGTCTCCTGCATGGCCTAGAGGCCAACCTCACGACCTCTCTCCAAACGCCTCAGGAGGTTTGACTCCCTTTAGTCCACCCAGTGAGCTCCAAGAGATAGCCGTCGCGACTCGAGAGCAGAGCGGGGTTCTTTGTTTCCACTCGAGAAGAATGCCTGTCTCCCCGGGGGCGTCTGGAATGCAACCCCGAGATCCCGGTCGCCCCTGGAGAGGAACATTGGCTTCTGGACACAAGCCTAGATGAGGTCTCTTGGCCCTGCAGTCACTCGAGAGCAATCCCCAGCTTTCCTTCGCAACTCGAATGGAAGATTGGACTTCCCTGGGCCAAACAAGAGGCATCCCGAATTCCCCGTCGTAACTCGAGAATCCCGCCGCAACTCGAGAAAAACCACGTGGTTCCCCCGTCATCGCAAGATGAAGCCCTTTCCCGCTACAGCGTCTCAGGAGAAGTCCCACGTTAGGAATTGGAGGTCGAAACGGTACTTGGCACCCTTGATGCGCCCCCACA
>NW_011461687.1:0-543 GCF_000754665.1 Bison bison bison | reverse complement strand
GAAGCCCTTTCCCGCTACAGCGTCTCAGGAGAAGTCCCACGTTAGGAATTGGAGGTCGAAACGGTACTTGGCACCCTTGATCGCGCCCCCACAAAGTTCCCCGGCATCCCTGGTCTCCCTGGAGAGGAACACCGAGGTTTTCCGGCACCACTTCCTCTGAGCCCCTTCTACCCTCCTGATCTCCACAGGAGGGTCGACTCCCCTGCTTTGTCTGGAAGGGATTCCCGACCTTCCGCTCGCACCTCAGGATGAGGCCGGTCTCACGACGACATTCCAGACGTGGCCTCGTGGGTGCTTCCACATTGCGAAGCACCCCGATTTCCCGGTCCCCTCTTGATAAGAACCCGATGCCCGGACACCTCTCCGAACTCCACCCTGTGAATGAAGTCAACACGAAGGGGCAGTGACTCGCCCGTGCATCGTCCCGAAAAGACCCCCAGGTTCCAAATACCGCTCGACAAGTGGCCTCTCTCCCCGAGGACACCTCGAGAGGCAAGCGGAGTTCCATGCCTCAACCCAAGACGAGGCCTGACTCTCCTGTCC
>NW_011461685.1:0-537 GCF_000754665.1 Bison bison bison | reverse complement strand
AAACTCTCCAGGCCAGGAGGGAATGGCAGAACATACTTAAAGTGATGAAAGAAAATAACCTACAGCCCAGATTACTGTACCCAGCAAGGATCTCATTCAAATATGAAGGAGAAATCAAAAGCTTTACAGACAAGCAAAAGCTGAGAGAATTAAGCACCACCAAACCAGCTCTCCAACAAATGCTAAAGGATCTTCTCTAGACAGGAAACACAAAAAGGGAGTATAAACTCGAACCCAAAATAATAAAGTAAATGACAACGGGATCATAATTATCAATAATTACCTTAAATGTAAATGGGTTGAATCCCCCAACCAAAAGACAAAGACTGGCTGAATGGATACAAAAACAAGACCCCTATATATGTTGTCTACAAAAGACCCACCTCAAAACAAGGGACACATACAGACTGAAAGTGAAGGGCTGGGAAAAGATATTCCATGCAAATAGAGACCAAAAGAAAGCAGGAGTAGCACTACTCATATCAGATAAAATACACTTTAAAACAAAGGCTGTGAAAAGAGACAAAGAAGGACACT
>NW_011461684.1:0-553 GCF_000754665.1 Bison bison bison | reverse complement strand
GCTTCCACTCGAGATGAATGCCTGGTCTCCCCGGGTGCGTCTGGAATGCAACCCCGAGATCCCGGTCGCCCCTGGAGAGGAACATTGGCTTCTGGACACAAGCCCAGATGAGGTCTATTGGCCCTGCAGTCACTCGAGAGCAATCCCCAGCTTGCCTTCGCAACTCGAATGGAAGATTGGACTTCCCTGGGCCAACACAAGAGGCATCCCGAATTCCCCGTCGTAACTCGAGAATCCCGCCGCAACTCGAGAAAACCACGTGGTTCCCCCGTCACTCGCAAGACTGAAGCCCTTTCCCGCTACAGCGTCTCGAGGTAGAAGTCCCACGTTAGGAATTGGAGGTCGAAACGGTACTTGGCACCCCGTTGATGCGCCCCACAAGTTACCCCGGCATCCCGGTCTCCCTGGAGAGGAACACCGAGGTTTTCCGGCACCACTTCCTCTGAGCCCCTTCTACCCTCCTGATCTCCACAGGAGGGTCGACTCCCCTGCTTTGTCTGGAAGGGGTTCCCGACCTTCCGGTCGCACCTCAGGATGAGGCCGGTCTCACGAC
>NW_011461683.1:0-538 GCF_000754665.1 Bison bison bison | reverse complement strand
GTTGACTTCATTCACAGGGTGGAGTTCGGAGAGGTGTCCGGGCATCGGGTTCTTATCAAGAGGGGACCGGGAAATCGGGGTCCTACGGAATGTGGAACCACCCACGAGGCCACGTCTGGACTGCCTTCGTGAGACCGGCCTCATCCTGAGGTGCGACCGGAAGGTCGGGAACCCCTTCCAGACAAAGCAGGGGAGTCGACCCTCCTGTCCAGATCAGGAGGGGAGAAAGGGCTCAGAGGAGGGGGTGCCGGAAAACCTCGGTGTTCCTCTCGAGGGAGACCGGGATTTCGGGGAACTTTGTGGGTCGCATCAAGGGTGCCAAGTGCCCTTTCGACCTCCAATTCCTAACGTGGGACTTCTCCTGAGGCGCTGTAGCGGTAAAGGGCTTCATTATGCAATGACGGGGGAGCCACGTGGTTTTTCTCGAGTTACGGCGGGATTCTCGAGTTACGACGGGGAATTCAGGATGCCTCTTGTGTTGGCCCAGGCAAGTCCAATCTTCCATTCGAGTTGCGAAGGAAAGCTGGGGATTGCTCTC
>NW_011461682.1:0-510 GCF_000754665.1 Bison bison bison | reverse complement strand
CTTCCCTGGCGCCCCACGAGCGGCTCACTGACCTCGCCGTCGTACCTCGTGAGAAACCGCACCCTGGGGCCGCCGCTCGAGAACCACCCCGAGACTCCCCCGTCATCGCGGAGATGAGGGCCTTCGTCTCCTGCATGGCCTAGAGGCCAACCTCGCGACCTCTCTCCAAACGCCTCAGGAGGCTTGACTCCCTTTAGTCCACACAGGGAGCTCCAAGAGATACCCGTCGCGACTCGAGAGCAGAGCGGGGTTCTTTGCTTCCACTCGAGATGAATGCCTGTCTCCCCGGGTGCGTCTGGAATGCAACCAAGAGATCCCGGTCGCCCCTGGAGAGGAACATTGGCTTCTGGACACAAGCCTAGATGAGGTCTATTGGCCCTGCAGTCACTCGAGAGCAATCCCCAGCTTTCCTTCGCAACTCGAATGGAAGATTGGACTTCCCTGGGCCAACACAAGAGGCATCCCGAATTCCCCGTCGGAACTCGAGAATCCCGCCGCAACTCGAGAAAA
>NW_011461681.1:0-522 GCF_000754665.1 Bison bison bison | reverse complement strand
GAATACAGAAAGGACACCCCAAAACCAGCAATTTAAACAAGCTGAAGAGACAGAGGAATACCCAGCAGATAAAGGAACAGGATAAATGCCCACCAAACCAAACAAAAGAGGAAAAGATAGGGAATCTACCTGATAAAGAATTCCAAATAATGATAGTGAAATTGATCCAAAATCTTGAAATCAAAATGGAAACACAGATAAATAGCCTGGAGACAAGGATTGAGAAGATGCAAGAAAGGTTTAACAAGGACCTAGAAGAAATAAAAAAGAGTCAATATATAAAGAATAATGCAATAAATGAAATTAAAAACACTCTGGAGGCAACAAATAGTAGAATAACAGAGGCAGAAGATTGGATTAGTGAATTAGAAGATAGAATGGTAGAAATAAATGAATCAGAGAGGATAAAAGAAAACGAATTAAAAGAAATGAGGACAATTCCAGAGACCTCCAGGATAATATTAAATGCTACAACATTCGAATCATAGGGGTCCCAGAAGAAGAAGACAAAAAGAAAGACCA
>NW_011461680.1:0-557 GCF_000754665.1 Bison bison bison | reverse complement strand
GTGTCTGGCACCATCCTGACATGTGAAACGTAAGAAAGCAATTTTTTTTGTTTTGGTTTGGTTCTGACCTTGGGTGTGTGTGTGTGTGTGCGTGTGTGCGTGTGTGTGTGCGCGTGCCGGGGGAGCGGGGGGTGGGGGGGCGCTACTATCCCTGATAGGTATATTCACCAATCTGTCGAATGCCAATATAAAAGTCAGTTCTTGGTTGCTGAAGGGAAATGTATGACTTGGTATTAAAAGAAGGTATGTGGCATGAAATCGCATTTTCTGAAGGAAAACGACGTCGTTCTTTCTTCCAGGTGGCAGTTTCAGGATGGGAGAAGCAAAGGAATGGGTACAGAATGGGATAAGGGGGTTGTAGGGAAAGTGGACCCCCAGAAAAGAGTGTTGTGCCTAGCACAAGGTTTCTTGAGAGGTTGAACTGCCTTTGCTAATGGATTTTAAGTTTCTTTACCTCTTCCGTGATCTCTTCTAGGTTGACCTAGAACAGAAATCTTTTGTTAGCTTTGGCTAAGTGGAGAAGTATTATTGTTTCACGGTGACTTGTGTGATCCTAC
>NW_011461679.1:0-507 GCF_000754665.1 Bison bison bison | reverse complement strand
TTTTTAAAATAAGGTGCACATTCTCCATTGATGAAATACTTGACTTTGTATTTTCAATTGCAATCCATGATGTTTACATTAGTTTGGAAAGTAAGCAATTCATTAAGGTTTTATTAATTTAGAAGGCATGAATTAAGAATATATAGAACCATATTTTTTTTTTTTTACCTCTGTGATCCTTAGGCTTACAAAGCTCGTCATCCAAATACTGAACCTATATTAGGCCTCAATGAAACACCAATTTCACAACAGCCCTTGCCAGTACATATGATTACCTATAGTCAAGTAGATGACCAGTCCAGTCCTGCCAAGAGGAAAAGAATATCCAGTCCAGCAAAGGTATATATAAATTTTTTAGAGAAATGGAAGATTTCAATTAGAAACAAAATTCTAAGTCTTCTGAAATTGTGCCTGTCTTATATTTTAACTATTTGTTCCTCAGAGAGTAGTAAAGGTTTTTTTTAAACTTATTATAAGCAGTATGTCGTCTGCTGAAATTGTATCATC
>NW_011461678.1:0-522 GCF_000754665.1 Bison bison bison | reverse complement strand
GGCTCAGAGGAAGTGGTGCCGGAAAACCTCGGTGTTCCTCTCCAGGGAGACCGGGATGCCGGGGAACTTTGTGGGGCGCATCAAGGGTGCCAAGTACCGTTTCGACCTCCAATTATTAACGTGGGACTTCTCCTGAGACGCTGTAGCGGGAAAGGGCTTCATCTTGCGATGACGGGGGAACCACGTGGTTTTTCTCGAGTCTGGCGGGATTCTCGAGTTACGACGGGGAATTCGGGATGCCTCTTGTCGTTGGCCCAGGGAAGTCCAATCTCCCATCCGAGTTGTCGAAGGAAACCTGGGGGATTGCTCTCGAGTGACTGCAGGGCCAATAGACCTCATCTAGGCTTGTGTCCAGAAGCCAATGTTCCTCTCCAGGGGCGACCGGGATCTCGGGGTTGCATTCCAGACGCACCCGGGGAGACAGGCATTCATCTCGAGTGGAAGCAAAGAACCCCGCTCTGCTCTCGAGTGGCGACGGGTATCTCTTGGAGCTCACTGGGTGGACTAAAGGGAGTCAAGCCT
>NW_011461677.1:0-517 GCF_000754665.1 Bison bison bison | reverse complement strand
TCTATTACCACGTTCCTTTGGTGAATGGTGGGGTTGGGAGGAGACCGGTGCTCACACAGTCATATTGCCCCATAACGCTTTATTTGATTGATTCGTTCATATTTGTCTTCCCAAACAAGACTTCAGGCTCTGAGGGTGAAGACCAGGTCTTAATTAATCATCTATATACCTCTGAGGATTAATCCCTCTCTCTGATACTGAGCAGATGCTCACTGCCTTCTTGCTAAGGAACTTAATTTTCCAAAGCAACATTTTCCATCCCCTCTTAATCTTCATGCATTTCTTTACCTGCAAGGGTATTCTACGGTCTGATTAGGTGGAGCCAGTTACAGAGGAAATCAATGCAAAGGAAACGTGCCAGGAGTTGTTACAGGCAGAGAATCGATGCCATTATGAGCTCAACGGCAGGAGTTATTTAACTTCTCTGTCTTCTCATTTGGAAAATGGTGATAATGTTGTTACCTGTTTCAAAGGGTGAAGAGGATGAAATGGGGAAACACAGGGAAGCATTGAGAGC
>NW_011461676.1:0-571 GCF_000754665.1 Bison bison bison | reverse complement strand
TTGAGGCATGGAACTCCGCTTGCCTCTCGAGGTGTTCCCGGGGAGACAGGCCACTTGGTCGAGGGGTATTTGGAACCTGGGGGTTTTCTCCGACGATGCACGGGCGAGTCACTGCCCCTTCGTGTTGACTCATCACAGGGTGGAGTTCGAAGAGGTGTCCGGGCATCGGGTCTTATCAAGAGGGGACCGGGAAATCGGGGTCCTTCGGAATGTGGAACCACCCACGAGGCCACGTCTGGAATGTCGTCGTGAGACCAGCCTCATCCTTAGATGCGACCGGAAGGTCGGGAACCCCTTCCAGACAAAGCAGGGGAGTCGACCCTCCTGTCCAGATCAGGAGGGTAGAAGGGGCTCAGAGGAAGTGGTCCCGGAAAACCTCGGTGTTCCTCTCGAGGGAGACCGGGATGTCGGGGCCCTTTGTGGGTCGCATCAAGGGTGCCAAGTACCATTTCCACCTCCAATACCTAACGTGGGACTTCTCCTGAGACGCTGTAGCGAAAATGGCTTCATCTTGCGATGACGGGTGAACCACGTGGTTTTTCTCGAGGTGCGGCGGGATTCTCGAGTTACG
>NW_011461675.1:0-518 GCF_000754665.1 Bison bison bison | reverse complement strand
GTCTGAAATCAGAGGAACCCTGAGGCTCCTGCCTCAACTGGAGATGAGGCCCTCTTCCAATGCACCAAACGCCGTGGAGTCCCGAGAGGCCACCCCCCCACCTCCAGTTTCCCTGACTTCTCAGAGCCACCATGAGAAGCCCCCTGAGGTCACCTGCACAAGTCGAGGGAAGCCAGGGTTTCCTGCCTCAACCCGAGAAAGACCTCGAGAGACCTTCTTCCACACGTGTCGAGGCCAGGTTCCCCTACCATGACTCGAGAGCAATGACGCGCTCCCCCTCGCCACTCGCATGGAGACCCGACTTCCCTGGCGCCCCACGAGAGGCTCACTGACCTCGCCCTCGTACCTCGTGAGAAACCGCACCCTGGGGCCGCCGCTCGAGAACCACCCCGAGACTCCCCCGTCATCGCGGAGATGAGGGCCTTCGTCTCCTGCATGGCCTAGAGGCCAACCTCGCGACCTCTCTCCAAACGCCTCAGGAGGCTTGACTCCCTTTAGTCCACCCAGTGAGCTCCAAG
>NW_011461674.1:0-726 GCF_000754665.1 Bison bison bison | reverse complement strand
GAGCAGCATGATTCGTCACTGCTGAGCTCCATGCTTATTGCCTGCTGATTGCGGGTTCGTGTCTGCTCAGCTCTTTGAGTATTGCCTCCTGAGGTCCCTGTTCGGTCGCCACCTCCCAGGGACCAGCCCCAACTGATCCAGGGTATTCGAAGGAGAGATGGCCTAGGCGACTATTTATATTCTAATCAGAGATGTCAAGAATAATAGTATGAGGAGAGCTCAGTAGGAAAATTCGGTGGAGAAAAGAGACTGAGTAGCTTGGTTTACGCGGAAGACCAATCAAATTTCAAGACCAGAAGTTTGCACCACTTACGTAGGCCGCAGGCTTCCTCTCGAATAGCGAAAGTTGCCTCACCCTTGACACCTTCTCCAGTGGGTCTTAGCAGCCCAGGCATAATTAGTAAGCGTGGTGGGTTCCGCGCTCCAGATGGAGACTCAGCTGGAAGGTAAAGGGAAGAATGACAAGGAACTTTATGAATTGGAGCTGTAAGTTAACTCTTTGACAGAGAGAGCGAGATGGTGGTGGGGGACAGCCCCCAGTGAAATCAGAGGTGAGAGCACAAAGCAATACAGAAGGCAGACTCCGGTTTTTTCGGGGGGAAATGCTCGAGAATATCCGGGTGGACTCCTGAGGCTCGATCCCGCCTTTGCGTATGCCGAGCCTCCTTCCTCATGACCTTTGTCCATAGTGGAATGCCTCCCCGGCTCCCGGCACATGATCAGTGC
>NW_011461673.1:0-534 GCF_000754665.1 Bison bison bison | reverse complement strand
GCTTCCACTCGAGATGAATGCCTGTCTCCCGGGTGCGTCTGGAATGCAACCCGAGATCCCGGTCGCCCCTGGAGAGGAACATTGGCTTCTGGACACAAGCCTAGATGAGGTCTTTTGGCCCTGCAGTCACTCCAGAGCAATCCCCAGCTTTACTTCGCAACTCGAATGGAAGATTGGACTTCCCTGGGCCAACACAAGAGGCATCCCGAATTCCCCGTCGTAACTCGAGAATCCCGCCGCAACTCGACGAAAAACCTCCGTGGTTCCCCGGTCACTTCGCAACGACGAAGCCCTGTCCCGCGTACAGCGTCTCGTAGGTAGAAGTCCCAGTTTAGGAATTGGACGTCGAAACGGTACTTGGCACCCGTTGATTGCGCCCCCACAAAGGTCCCCGGCATCCCGGTCTCCCTGGAGAGGAACACCGAGGTTTTCCGGCACCACTTCCTCTGAGCCTCTTCTACCCTCCTGATCTCCACAGGAGGGTCGACTCCCCTGCTTTGTCTGGAAGGGGTTCCCGACCTTCCGGTCGCACCT
>NW_011461672.1:0-521 GCF_000754665.1 Bison bison bison | reverse complement strand
TGATGGGGGAGTCTCAGGGTTGTTCTCGAGCGGCGGCCACAGTGTGCGGTTTCTCCCTGGGTACGACGGCGAGGTCAGTGAGCCTCTCGTGGGGCGCCAGGGAAGTCGGGTCTCCATGCGAGTGGCGAGGGGGAGCGCGTCATTGCTCTCGAGTCATGGTAGGGGAATCTGGCCTCGAGACGTGTTGAAGAAGGTCTCTCGAGGTCTTTCTCGGGTTGAGGCAGAAACCCTGGCTTCCCTTGACTTGTGCAGGTGACCTCAGGGGGCTTCTCATGGTGGCTCTGAGAAGTCAGGGAAACTGGAGGTGGGAGGGGCCTCTCGGCACTCCACTGGGTTTGGTGCATTGGAAGAGGGCCTCATCTCCAGTTGAGGCAGGAACCTCAGGGTTCCTCTGACTTCAGACTCCCATCGCAAGGTCCCTGCAGACTTGGGACAGGAGAGTCAGGCCTCGTCTTGGGTTCGTAGGTCCCTATGGAACGTCCCGTCTTGCCCTCTCGAGGTGTCCCGGGGAGACAGGCCAC
>NW_011461671.1:0-511 GCF_000754665.1 Bison bison bison | reverse complement strand
CGTAACTCGAGAATCCCGCCGTAACTCGAGAAAAACCACGTGGCTCCCCCGTCATCGCAAGATGAAGCCCTTTCCCGCTACAGCGTCTCAGGAGAAGTCCCACGTTAGGAACTGGAGGTCGAAAGGGCACTTGGCACCCTTGATGCGACCCACAAAGTTCCCCGAAATCCCGGTCTCCCTCGAGAGGAACACTGATGTTTTCCGGCACCCCCTCATCTGAGCCCTTTTTCCCCTCCTGATCTGGACAGGAGGGTCGACTCCCCTGCTTTGTCTGGAAGGGGTTCCCGACCTTCCGGTCGCACCTCAGGATGAAGCCGGTCTCACGAAGACATTCTAGACGTGGCCTCGTGGGTGGTTCCACATTCCGTAGGACCCCGATTTCCCGGTCCCCTCTTGAGAAGAACCCGATGCCCGGACACCTCTCCGAACTCCACCCTGTGAATGAAGTCCACACGAAGGGGCAGTTTTTCCGTGCATCGTTCGGAAAAAACCCCAGGTTCCAAATACAGCT
>NW_011461670.1:0-534 GCF_000754665.1 Bison bison bison | reverse complement strand
AGGTGCGACCGGAAGGTCGGGAACCCCTTCCAGACAAAGCAGAGGAGTCGACCCTCATGTCCAGATCAGGAGGGTAGAAGAGGCTCAGAGGAAGTGGTGCCGGAAAACTTCGGTGTTCCTCTCGAGGGAGACCGGGATGTCGGGGCAATTTGTGGGTCGCATCAAGGGTTCCAAGTACCGTTTCGACCTCCAATTCCTAAAGTGGGACTTCTCCTGAAACGCTGTAGCGGCACAAGGCTACATCTTGCGATGACGGGGGAACCACGTGGATTTTCTCGAGTTGCGGCAGGATTCTCGAGTTACGACGGGGAATTCAGGATGCCTCTTGTGTTGGCCCAGGGAAGTCCAATCTTCCATTCGAGTTGCGAAGGAAAGCTGGGGATTGCTCTAGAGTGACTGCAGGGCCAATAGACCTCATCTAGGCTTGTGTCCAGAAGCCAGTGTTCCTCTCCAGGGGCGAAAGGGATCTCGGGGTTGCATTCCAGACGCACCCGGGGAGACAGGCATCCATCTCGAGTGGAAGTAAAGAACCCC
>NW_011461669.1:0-510 GCF_000754665.1 Bison bison bison | reverse complement strand
GCAATGTGGAAGCACCCACGAGGCCACGTCTGGAATGTCGTCGTGAGACCGGCCTCATCCTGAGGTGCGACCGGAAGGTCGGGAACCCTTCCAGCAAAGCAGGGGAGTCGACCCTCCTGTGGAGATCAGGAGGGTAGAAGGGGCTCAGAGGAAGTGGTGCCGGAGAACCTCGGTGTTCCTCTCCAGGGAGACCGGGATGCCGGGGAACTTTGTGGGGGCGCATCAAGGGTGCCAAGTACCGTTTCGACCTCCAATTCCTAACGTGGGACTTCTCCTGAGACGCTGTAGCGGGAAAGGGCTTCACCTTGCGATGACGGGGGAACCACGTGGTTTTTCTCGAGTTGCGGCGGGATTCTCGAGTTACGATGGGGAATTCCGGATGCCTCTTGTGCTGGCCCAGGGAAGTCCAGCCTTCCATTCGAGTTGCGGAGGAAAGCTGGGGATTGCTCTCAAGGGACTGCAGGGCCAATAGACCTCATCTAGGCTTGTGTCCAGAAGCCAATGTTCCTC
>NW_011461668.1:0-537 GCF_000754665.1 Bison bison bison | reverse complement strand
TGCAGACTGGGGACAGGAGAGTCAGGCCTCGTCTTGGGTTGAGGCATGGAACTCCGCTTGCCTCTCGAGGTGTCCCCGGGGAGAGAGGCCACTTGTCGAGCTGTATTTGGGACCTGGGGGTTTTTTCTGGACGATGCACGGGCGAGTCACTGCCCCTTCGTGTTGACTTCATTCACAGGGTGGAGTTCGGAGAGGTGTCCGGGCATCGGGTTCTTATCAAGAGGGGACCGGGAAATCGGGGTGCTTCGCAATGTGGAAGCACCCACGAGGCCACGTCTGGAATGTCGTCGTGAGACTGGCCTCATCCTGAGGTGCGACCGGAAGGTCGGGAACCCCTTCCAGACAAAGCAGGGGAGTCGACCCTCCTGTGGATATCAGGAGGGTAGAAGGGGCTCAGAGGAAGTGCTGCCGGAAAACCTCGGGGTTCCTCTCCAGGGAGACCGGGATGCCGGGGAACTTTGTGGGGGCGCATCAAGGGTGCCAAGTACCGTTTCGACCTCCAATTCCTAACGTGGGACTTCTCCTGAGACGCTGTAG
>NW_011461667.1:0-513 GCF_000754665.1 Bison bison bison | reverse complement strand
ACGAGGCCACGTCTGGAATGTCGTCGTGAGACCGGCCTCATCCTGAGGTGCGACCGGAAGGTCGGGAACCCCTTCCAGACAAAGCAGGGGAGTCGACCCTCCTGTGGAGATCAGGAGGGTAGAAGGGCTCAGAGGAAGTGCTGCCGGAAAACCTCGGTGTTCCTCTCCAGGGAGACCGGGATGCCGGGGAACTTTGTGGGGGCGCATCAAGGGTGCCAAGTACCGTTTCGACCTCCAATTCCTAACGTGGGACTTCTCCTGAGACGCTGTAGCGGGAAAGGGCTTCATCTTGCGATGACGGGGCGAACCACGTGGTTTTCTTCGAGTTGCGGCGGGATTCTCGAGTTACGACGGGGAATTCGGGATGCCTCTTGTGTTGGCCCAGGGAAGTCCAATCTTCCATTCGAGTTGCGAAGGAAAGCTGGGGATTGCTCTCGAGTGACTGCAGGGCCAATAGACCTCATCTAGGCTTGTGTCCAGAAGCCAATGTTCCTCTCCAGGGGCGACCGGGAT
>NW_011461666.1:0-504 GCF_000754665.1 Bison bison bison | reverse complement strand
TCTCCTTGCAGTCTAAGATACTCCCAGGAGTCTTCTTCAACATCACAGTTTGATTTCTTATAAGGAAATGGCTCATGTAATTATGAAGGATGGGAAGTCCAAAATCTGCCCAAAGTAGTCTAAAATAGGCCCCAGGCTGGAGACAAGGATGAGCTGATCAAATCAAGTCCAGGGTTGTCTGCTGCGGCCTTCCTTCTTGCTTGGGAGAGGTCAGCCTGTTGCTTGATCAGAGTTTGAGCTGATTGGATGAGGCCCACCTACATTATGGAGGTCAGTTTGCTTTCTCAGAGTCTACAGATTGAATGTTAATTTCACCCAAAAGCACCTCAGGGAAACATCCAGAATAATGTTTGGCTATGTATCTGGGTACCATAGCTCAGTCAAATTGACACATAACATTAGCCATCACAGGAAGTCTCCAAGTAATCCTGGGTCTCAGTTCTTTTGTTGAAAAATAAGAAAGTGGAATTATATGTCTTCCAACTAAAATAATGAATTCTATGT
>NW_011461665.1:0-510 GCF_000754665.1 Bison bison bison | reverse complement strand
GGAACACTGGCTTCTGGACACAAGCCTAGATGAGGTCTATTGGCCCTGCAGTCACTCGAGAGCAATCCCCAGCTTTCTTCGCAACTCGAATGGAAGATTGGACTTCCCTGGGCCAACACAAGAGGCATCCTGAATTCCCCGTCGTAACTCGAGATTCCTGCCGCAACTCGAGAAAATCCACGTCGTTCCCCCGTCATCGCAAGATGAAGCCCTTTCCCGCTACTGCGTCTCAGGAGAAGTCCCACGTTAGGTATTGGAGGTCGAAACGGTACTTGGCACCCTTGATGCGACCCACAATGTTCCCCGACACCCCGGTCTCCCTCGAGAGGAACACCGAGGTTTTCCGGCACCACTTCCTCTGAGCCCCTTCTACCCTCCTGATCTGGACAGGAGGGTCGACTCCCCTGCTTTGTCTGGAAGGGGTTCCCGACCTTCCGGTCACACCTCAAGATGAGGCCGGTCTCACGACGACATTCCAGACGTGGCCTCGTGGGTGGTTCCACATTCCGA
>NW_011461664.1:0-531 GCF_000754665.1 Bison bison bison | reverse complement strand
GGAGACCTACGCCTCTGGGGGCAGTCTCTCTTCCAGTGTGGTCCTTTGCAGACCGGACATGGGAGCCGGGGGCGGCTTAGATGCCTGAGGGCAATCCCGCTTGAGGTGCCCCTCCTTTCCACAGCAGTAGCAAGCCCATCCCTTTTCACCTGGGCCCCTCTGGGCATTTTTCTCAGGCTGTTTAAGAACGTTTTTCATAGCCATGGCGAAGGCTTCCGCCTTTTCCTTTGTCTTTTTTTGCCTTTCTTTCTTTTCCTCATATTCCCTACCATAATAGACTGTCTGAGCCAGTTGTAACAGAGTATCTAAAGACTGTTTTAATAGCTGTTTTAATAGCCTGTTTTAATAGCTTACGGCGGATATCTGGAGCCGACTGAGTAAGAAATCTATCTTTTAAGATCACTTTTCCCTCTTCACTTTCGGGATCAATCTCAGTGAATCTGCGAAGGCCTTCTCTCAGTCTATCTAGGAATTTACCAGGAGCTTCTTTCTCTTCCTGTTCTATATCTGCCAATTTGCCATAGTTTAAAG
>NW_011461663.1:0-571 GCF_000754665.1 Bison bison bison | reverse complement strand
CTTTTTCCGGATGATGCACGGGCGAGTCACTGCCCTTTCGTGTTGACTTCATTCACAGGGTGGAGTTCGGAGAGGTGTACGGGCATCGGGTTCTTACCAAGAGGGGACCGGGAAATCGGGGTGCTTCGCAAAGTGGAAGCACCCACGAGGCCACGTCTGGAATGTCGTCGTGAGACCGGCCTCATCCTGAGGTGCGACCGGAAGGTCGGGAACCCCTTCCAGACAAAGCAGGGGAGTCGACCCTCCTGTGGAGATCAGGAGGGTAGAAGGGGCTCAGAGGAAGTGGTGTCGGAAAACCACGGTGTTCCTCTCCAGGGAGACCGGTATGCCGGGGAACTTTGTGGGGGCGCATCAAGGGTGCCAAGGACCGTTTCGACTTCCAATTCCTCACGTGGGACTTCTCCTGAGACGCTGTAACGGGAAAGGGCTTCATCTTGCGATGACGGGGAACCACGTGGTTTTCTCGAGTTGCGGCGGGATTCTCGAGTTACGACGGGGATTTCGGGATGCCTCTTGTGTTGGCCCAGGGAAGTCCAATCTTCCATTCGAGTTGCGAAGGAAAGCTGGGGAT
>NW_011461662.1:0-563 GCF_000754665.1 Bison bison bison | reverse complement strand
GAGAAAAACCACGTGGTTCCCCTGTCATCGCAGATGAAGCCCTTTCCCGCTACAGCGTCTCAGGAGAAGTCCCACGTGAGGAATTGGAGGTCGAAACGGTACTTGGCACCCTTGATGCGCCCCCACCAAGTTCCCCGGCATCCCGGTGTCCCTGGAGAGGAACACCGAGGTTTTCCGGCACCACTTCCTCTGAGCCCCTTCTACCCTCCTGATCTCCACAGGAGGGTCGACTCCCCTGCTTTGTCTGGAAGGGGTTCCCGACCTTCCGGTCGCACCTCAGGATGAGGCCGGTCTCACGACGACATTCCAGACGTGGCCTCGTGGGTGCTTCCACATTGCGAAGCACCCCGATTTCCCGGTCCCCTCTTGATAAGAACCCGATGCCCGGACACCTCTCCGAACTCCACCCTGTGAATGAAGTCAACACGAAGGGGCAGTGACTCGCCCGTGCATCGTCCGGAAAAAACCCCCAGGTGCCAAATACAGCTCGACAAGTGGCCTCTCTCCCCGGGGACACCTCGAGAGGCAAGCGGAATTCTATGCCTCAACCCAAGACGAGGCCT
>NW_011461661.1:0-510 GCF_000754665.1 Bison bison bison | reverse complement strand
CTTCTTTTGGAGAACTGTCTGTTTAGTTCTTCAGCCTAATTTTTGATTGTGCCATTAATTTTTTGTGGTACTGAGTTGCATGAGTCTTCTTGTATATTTTGTAGTTTTACTTAGTCAATTGCTTCATTTACTATCATTTTCTCCCGTTCTGATGACTGTCTTTCCACCTTCCTTGTTTCCTTCATTGTTCAGGAGCTTTTAAATTTGATTAGTTCCGTTGGTTTATTTTTGCTTTTATTTACATTACTCTGGGAGGTGAGTCATAGAAGGTCCTGCTGTGATTTACGTCAGAGACTGTTCTGTCTATATTTTCCTCTAGAAGTTTTACAGTTTCTGGTCTTTCATTTAGATCTTTAATCCATATTTAGTTTATTTTTGTGTATCATTAGAAAATATTCTAGAATCATTATTTTACAGGTGGTTGGCCAGTTTTTCCAGTGCCACTTGTTAAAGGTATCGGTCTTTTCTCCATTGTATATTCCTGAGTCCTTTGTCAAAGATAAAGTGACC
>NW_011461660.1:0-557 GCF_000754665.1 Bison bison bison | reverse complement strand
GACTTTCATTCTTTCTCTCTAAAAGGCATTTTAACAGCATTTCTGTTTCAGACAGGTAAGATGTTGGTTTATGTGTATTTTCATTTATATAAAGTATTGAGATCTTGGAATCTGAAAGATCATTTTGGTCTTTCAAAAAATGAGGGGAAAGTGAGGAACAAGGCATTTTCCAAATGTGTGAACTAATCTGCTCTTTTTGGCACTTTGAGTTTTGGAATGGAAGTTATAATCCAAATTATTTTTATGATTCAAAATATCAACAAGTGAACAAAAAAAACCCCACAGTAGTAACAAGTATTTGTGATTGTGAAACACAAATCAACACATACTCTCTTGCTTCAAGCGCATTTATGAAATTATTTCCATTCTATCTAGTTCTGGTACTGGTCCAAAGGATGGGGAAACAAGAAAAACACAAACCCATCAACACAAAAACACTAAATACCTAAACTTATTCATTGATAAGATTTCTAAAAGTTCAGAATGGAAAGCATAACAGGAAATGATAGTTTATAAACAGCTTGATAATGGACTAAATGAGAATTAGTCCATAGAAG
>NW_011461658.1:0-518 GCF_000754665.1 Bison bison bison | reverse complement strand
GCTCAAGGTTTGTCTGGGAAATTCTTACACATCGGAGATGGCTCCGAGGTGGATTTCTACAAAGAACATCCGTGCAAAGGACAAGCCTGCACAGCTCTGTGCACATCTGCCCCCTCCCCCCCTCACAGCCAGCAGCATTTCCAAGTGACCTCCTAAGGCCTTCGCCAAACTACGAGGGGCACCTCTTGGTTTCCTGTTTCCCTCATTCCGGAATCTTTACTAAAAAAGAAAACAAAACAAATTAAAAAAAACCCCGCTCATTTCTTCGTAGAATGCCACAGTGAAAGGAAAACAGGCCTTCAATATTAAAACCTAAATTTGCAAAAAACTTGGAGCTTGGTTTTTTGTTTTGTTTTGTTTTGTTTGAATCAAACAACTACATCATTTAAAATTTTTACACGTTCTAATTATTCGGTTCCAAAACACCAAACTTGTATTGCACACGGTCCCCATGGAAAGGCCCCCTCAGCAGGACAGCCACAGATGCTGCCATGAAAGGGCAGCAGGGTGCCCTCCTC
>NW_011461657.1:0-500 GCF_000754665.1 Bison bison bison | reverse complement strand
TCCAGGAAGAAAGGAGTAGAGGGGCAGACAAAAGGGCAACCTTTCCCTTCGGTGCCATCTCAACCAGCTGCTTAGTTCCTTCATCTCAAGGACTATCATCTGGGCTTCTCTGGTTTGTCTGATTCTTGTTTCGGGGACCGGTTTCTCGTCACAAGGCTGTCAACAGTGGGGTTGGGGTGTGTGTGTGTGTGTGGGGGGGAGTGGGAGCCCTTCTTTCCCATTCCACATGACACCCAGTGGACAATCCAGGCCCTGCCCACTGCATTGAGTGTGCAGCAACAATATCAACGGTAATGCCGGTGAACAATGCGTATTCCTGGAATCCACTCCGTTGGCTACTGACTGTGTGTGGTGGTGGTCTGGAACCTAGACCTGGAAGCTTTCTGGATGATTGCAAATGACATCAAAGTCTGAGGACGATGGAAGATCTTCACATTTCTGCAAGAGCCGCACACCTCCAGAAGGAACCACAAGACTTGCCTGAAATGGTCAAGGTATAA
>NW_011461656.1:0-501 GCF_000754665.1 Bison bison bison | reverse complement strand
CCCAGCCTGGGCGAAAAGAGGTTCCTGGCGATCTTTTCTCAGGGGTGTTGCCCTGGAGCTGGGCGGACCTCGGGGACCCAACCACAGGGGGAGGGAAAACCACATGGACAGGTCTTTGCTCTGTAGCAGAGCTCTAGTGAACCTCATCTCTCAGGAACATTCTTGGTTCCTATAGGGACAGCCCTGTGTGTGAAGCTACACACCCAACATAGGGGCACAGGGAGCCTGATTCTCTCTGTCAGGTGCTGATGCTTTGTGGCAAAGCACCTGCTTGAGAATCCATCCGCTGAGGCTTCTCACGCCCTGACACATGTCTCATTGCTGTATCCCTTGGCAGTTTGGAAAGAAGAAGACCCTTACACTACATAAAGTAGGTCCTTGTCCTAGTTTCAATGGAAAGGCAGTAGCTGAGCTGAGGCCGGTAAGGCGCCAGTCAAGTCTCACATATTCCTGGTGCCTGCTCCTTCATGGAAAATAACGCTAGAATCTAGGAATGTCTTT
>NW_011461655.1:0-506 GCF_000754665.1 Bison bison bison | reverse complement strand
AGATATGCAGATGATACCACCCTGATGGCAGAAAGTGAAGAGGAACTAAACAGCCTCTGATGAAAGTGAAAGAGGAGAGTGAAAAAGTTGGCTTAAAGCTCAACATTCAGAAACGAAGATCAAGGCATCCGGTCCCATCACTTCATGGGAAATAGATGGGGAAACAGTGGAAACAGTGTCAGACTTTATTTTTTAGGGCTCCAAAATCACTGTAGATGGTGACTGCAGCCATGAAGTTAAAAGACGCTTACTCCTTGGAAATTTATGACCATCCTAGATAGCATATTCAAAAACAGAGACATTACTTTGCCAACAAAGGTCCGCCTAGTCAAGGCTATGGTTTTTCCAGTGGTCATGTATGGATGTGAGAGTTGGACTGTGAAGAAAGCTGAGTGCCAAAGAATTGATGCTTTTGAACTGTGGTGTTGGAGAAGACTCTTGAGAGTCCCTTGGACTGCAAGGAGATCCAACCAGTCCATTCTAAAGTAGATCAGCCCTGGGATTTC
>NW_011461654.1:0-527 GCF_000754665.1 Bison bison bison | reverse complement strand
CATCTGGAATTCTGTCACTGCTGGGAGCCAGTGATGAACTCTGCCCATGACAAAGGTCATGAGGAAGGAGGCTCGGCATACGCAAAGGCGGGATCGAGCTTCAGGAGTCACCCTGGAAATTCTCAAGCATATACCCCCAAAACCAGAGTCTGCCTACTTTCTGCTTGCGCTTTCACCTAAACCTCTAACTTTACAGGGGGCTCTCCCCAACTACCTCTCTCTGAAAAAAGAGTTAGCTTACATTTCCAGTTAATAATTCCTGGGTGTGACAGTGTTTAACCTACAAACTCCTTTGGAAATCCTCTAGCCTGCCTGAATAGGTTTTTCCGGCCACATGTGACTGTTTAGAGCCTCCCAACTGTGAGAGGCAGGAGATGTTCTAAACTGTCTAAACACAGATTCTTTTGAGTAGTTAAAAGATTGATTAGAAATTGTATTGGTGAATGGTTTTTCACTTGTTGAGCCATTGTTTGCTGCTAAGTTTCCATATCCCTTACCTGCTGTGTCCCTGGCAGTGTATTGATTAA
>NW_011461653.1:0-519 GCF_000754665.1 Bison bison bison | reverse complement strand
CTGGAATGGAAGATTGGACTTCCCTGGGCCAACACAAGAGGCATCCTGAATTCCCCGTCGTAACTCGAGAATCCTGCCGCAAACTCAAGGAAATCCACGTGGTTCCCCCGTCATCGCAAGATGAAGCCCTTTCCCGCTACAGTGTCTCAGGAGAAGTCCCACGTTAGGGATTGGAGGTCGAAACGGTACTTTGCACCCATGATGCGACCCACAAAGTTCCCCGACATCCCGGTCTCCCTCGAGAGGAACACCGAGGTTTGCCGGCACCACTTCCTCTGAGCCCCTTCTACCCAGCCGATCTGGTCAGGAGGGTCTACACCCCTGCTTTGTCTGGAAGGGGTTCCCGACCTTCCGGTCGCACTTCAGGATGACGCCGGTCTCACGACGACATTCCAGACGTGGCCTGGTGGGTGGTTCCACATTCCGAAGGACCCAGATTTCCCGGTCCCCTCTTGATAAGAACCCGATGCCCGCACACCTCTTCGAACTCCACCCTGTGAATGAAGTCAACACGAAGGG
>NW_011461652.1:0-503 GCF_000754665.1 Bison bison bison | reverse complement strand
TCAGTCGTGTCTGACTCTTTGGGACCCCTGGCCTGCAGGACGCTGGGCTTCCGTGTCCATCACCAACTCCAGGGGCTTGCTCAAACTCATGTCCATCGAATCAGTGATGCCATCCAACCATCTTATCCTCTGTCGTCCCCTTCTCCTCTGCCTTCAGTCAAGACTCTCATAGGCAGATATTTTCGAGTGTAATTAGTGTTCATAGTTTATCTAAAAGCTCATATCACATTTAATTTTTCGTTTTGTTCCTGTTCTTTCGAGGTACTTTCTTGTTGACAAGCTTGTGACAGCTATAACGATATAGCAATTTTTACCTTAGAACAAACCGAGGCACTATGAACATTTTGTGCTTAATGTTGATGACTCTTAGACATGTCTACAGGAGAGGAGCAAAACAAAACTACTAGATATTTCATATTGACTAGTTCCCAGTTCACGCGACTCTGACATTCCCTGAGGTCAACGTTTTCTTGTATTGGAAGCAGTTGGGTTTCAAGGGCTGC
>NW_011461651.1:0-532 GCF_000754665.1 Bison bison bison | reverse complement strand
GGCGAGCTGCGTGGTGGAGCCGGTGGGCGTGCTGGCGGGAGGCGAGGGGCCGGCCGTGGTGTGGGTGGTGGGGAGTGTGGTCATGTCGGTGGGCAGAGGGCTGGTGTGCGGGGTGGAGGCGGAGGCGGGCTCTGTGCTGGGGGCAGGTGGAGGGGAGCGAGGCACCCCCGTGGACGCGTGGGGCTACTGGTGGCCACGGGAGTGGAGGTGGTGGACGCGGGAGCATAGAGTGTGCTGCTGGGCGTGGCGGAGGATGTGACTGACGGCGGAGAGGGCACCCCCGTGGCGACAGGCTGGCTAGCGGTGTCACTGGGAGGAGGCCCCGTGGTGGTGGGGTGCGGGGGCGGCACACTGGCGCTGGGGGCAGGTGGGCTGGCACCCTCGGCCGGAGTGGTACTGGCCCTGGTGCTGCCGGGGCCGGGGAGGAGGCGCCTAGCGATGTGGCGGGAATCGGCGCTGGAGCGGAAGGGAGTCGCCGTGCTGCGGGCAGTGGTGAAGATGGAGGTGGCGGCCGGCGTGCTGGCCGAGGTTG
>NW_011461650.1:0-525 GCF_000754665.1 Bison bison bison | reverse complement strand
GGAATATAAAAATCAACACACAGAAATCCCTTGCATCCTATACACTAATAATGAGAAAATAGAAAGAGAAATTAAGGAAACAATTCCATTCACCGTTGACAACAAAAAGAATAAAATACTTAGGAATATATCTACCTAAAGAAACTAAAGACCTATATATAGAAAATTATAAAACACTGATGAAAGAAATCAAAGAGGACACTAATAGATGGAGAAATATACCATGTTCATGGATCGGAAGAATCAATATAGTGAAAATGAGTATACTACCCAAAGCAATCTATAGATTCAATGCAATTCCTATCAAGCTACCAACAGCATTTTTCACAGAGCTAGAACAAGTAATTTCACAATGTGTATGGAAATACAAAAAACCTTGAATAGCCAAAGCAATCTTGAGAAAGAAGAATAGAACTGGAGGAATCAACCTGCCTGACTTCAGGCTCTACTACAAAGCCACAGTCATCAAGACAATATGGTACTGATACAAAGACAGAAATATAGATCAATGGAACAAAATAGAAA
>NW_011461649.1:0-552 GCF_000754665.1 Bison bison bison | reverse complement strand
TCATCTCCAGTTGAGGCAGGAACCGCAGGGTTCCTCTGATTTCAGACTCCGATCGCAGGGTCCCTGCAGACTGGGGACAGGAGAGTCAGGCCTCGTCTTGGTGGAGGCATGGAACTCCGCTTGCCTCTCGAGATGTCCCCGGGGAGAGAGGCCGACTTGTCGAGCTGTATTTGGAACCTGGGGTTTTTTCCGAACGACGCACGGAAAAACTGCCCTTCGTGTTGACTTCATTCACAGGGTGGAGTTCGGAGAGGTGTCCGGGCATCGGGTTCTTATCAAGAGGGGACCGGGAAATCGGGGTCCTACGGAATGTGGAACCACCCACGAGGCCACGTCTGGACTGTCTTCGTGAGACCGGCCTCATCCTGAGGTGCGACCGGAAGGTCGGGAACCCCTTCCAGACAAAGCAGGGGAGTCGACACTCCTGTCCAGATCAGGAGGGGAGAAAGGGCTCAGAGGAGGGGGTGCCGGAAAACCTCGGTGTTCCTCTCGAGGGAGACCGGGATTTCGGGGAACTTTGTGGGTCGCATCAAGGGTGCCAAGTGCCCTTTC
>NW_011461648.1:0-535 GCF_000754665.1 Bison bison bison | reverse complement strand
CATATGTAGGGGTCTGTTTTTGTATCCATTCAGCCAGTCTTTGTCTTTTGGTTGGGGCATTTCAACCCATTTACGTTTAAGGTAATTACTAATAAGTATGATCCCGTTGCCATTTACTTTATTGTTTTGGGTTCGAGTTTATACACCATTTTTGTGTTTCCTGTCTAGAGAATATCCTTTAGTATTTGTTGGAGCGCTGGTTTGGTGGTGCAGAATTCTCTCAGCTTTTGCTTGTCTAAAAAGCTTTTGATTTCTCCTTCATACTTGAATGAGATCCTTGCTGGGTACAATAATCTGGGCTGTAGGTTATTTTCTTTCATCATTTTAAGTATGTCTTGCCATTCCCTCCTGGCTTGAAGAGTTTCTATTGAAAGATCAGCTGTTATCTTTATGGGAATTCCCTTGTGTGTTATTTGTTGTTTTTCCCTTGCTGCTTTTAATATTTGTTCTTTGTGTTTGATCTTTGTTAATTTGATTAATATGTGTCTTGGGGTGTTTCTCCTTGGGTTTATCCTGTTTGGGACTCTCTGGGTTT
>NW_011461647.1:0-539 GCF_000754665.1 Bison bison bison | reverse complement strand
AAAATGTTAGGCATGATTACACATTAGGAAAATTACAAGTTCGAGGGCTGGTGTCCTTAGAAAGACAGAATAAAGAGACAAATAAACATCAGTTAGAAGAAGTAACAAATCCTGTTAGGGAAAATTCTGTGAATGGACAATTTAAGTCCCACTGGGGCCGATGACATTTACGTGTGTTTGTTTATTGGACTACAAAAAAATAAACATTTAGGATGTGGATTAAAAAAAAAGACAGATTTTAGAATTATTTAAGTTAAAACGCTTTGAAGAAAAGAGATTAAAATCAGACTTTTTTCATAAAAATTTTAATTTTTCATTGAAACACTCTAAAGAAAAAGATTTTCTGCTTAGAAAAACAGGCTAAATTTATTCAAACATTGTCTCAGCTATAAAAACTCTTTGACTGAAAACTGTAGACCCAGAAGACATGTCATTCTTAATATGTCAATTCTCGATTAGTTTTTTTAATTTTTTAAAAAAATAGCAGAATGTTTTACTTTTATGCTTATTTTACAATTTATATTTTTTAGTTTTTCTTT
>NW_011461646.1:0-502 GCF_000754665.1 Bison bison bison | reverse complement strand
GCCTTTGATGAAAGTGAAAGTGGAGAGTGAAAAAGTTGGCTTAAAGCTCAACATTCAGAAAACGAAGATCATGGCATCCGGTCCCATCACTTCATGGGAAATAGATGGGGAAACAGTGGAAACAGTGTCAGACTTTATTTTGGGGGGCTCCAAAATCACTGCAGATGGTGATTGCAGCCATGAAATTAAAAGACGCTTACTCCTTGGAAGGAAAGTTATGACCAATCTAGATAGCATATTGAAAAGCAGAGACATTACTTTGCCAAAAAAGATTCATCTAGTTAAGGCTATGGTTTTTCCTGTGGTCATGTATGGATGTGAGAGTTGGACTGTGAAGAAAGCTGAGCACCAAAGAATTGATGCTTTTGAACTGTGGTGTTGGAGAAGACTTGAGAGTCCCTTGGACTGCAAGGAGATCCAACCAGTCCATTCTGAAGGAGATCAGCCCTGGGGGTTCTTTGGAAGGAATGATGCTAAAGCTGAAACTCCAGTACTTTGGCCA
>NW_011461645.1:0-539 GCF_000754665.1 Bison bison bison | reverse complement strand
AGCCCCCGCTTGCTAATGGTGCGTGCTGGCGTCTGCGTCTGCTCTCTGCTGGGGAGTTACTGTAGGACTCGCTAATCTTCGAGTTTTAATTGTTTATTTATTTTTTCTCCCCCGTTATGTTGCCCTCTGTGCTTCCAAAGCTCGGCACAGATTCGGCAGTGAGAAGGTTTCCTGGTGTTTGGAAACTTCTCTCTTTTTAAGACTCCCTTCCCGGCACGGAACTCCGTCCCTCCCTCTTTTGTCTCTTTTTTTGTCTTTTATATTTTTTCCTACCTCCTTTCGAAGAGTTGGATTACTTTTCTGGTGCCTGATGTCCTCTGCCGGCATTCAGAAGTTGTTTTGTGGAATTTACTCGACGTTTAAATGCTCTTTTGATGAATTTGTGGGGGAGAAAGTGTTCTCCCCGTCCTACTCCTCCAACATCTTAGACTAGTCTCCAATATTTGAAAGTAATTAGGCCCCAACTAATATAAATGAAATTTAAATATATATATATATACTTTTTAAAAAGCCTGCTGGGTTTCTCCAGTGATCCTGTG
>NW_011461644.1:0-518 GCF_000754665.1 Bison bison bison | reverse complement strand
CGGCCCCAGTGTGCGCTTTCTCAGGAGGTACGACGGCGAGTCAGTGAGCCTCTCGTGGGGCGCCAGGAAGTCGGGTCTCCATGCGAGTGGCGAGGGGGAGCGCGTCATTGCTCTCGAGTCATGGTAGGGGAATCTGGCCTCGAGACGTGTTGAAGAAGGTCTCCCGAGATCTTTCTCAGGTTGAGGCAGGAGACCCTGGGTTCCCTCGACTTGTGCAGTTGACCTCAGGGGGCTTCTCATGGTGGCTCTGAGAAGTCAGGGAAACTGGAGTTGGGAGGGGCCTCTCGGGACTCCACTGGGTTTGGTGCATTGGAAGAGGGCCTCATCTCCAGTTGAGGCAGGAACCTCAGTGTTCCTCTGATTTCAGACTCCGATCGCAGGGTCCCTGCAGACTTGGGACAGGAGAGACAGGCCTCGTCTTGGGTTGGGGCATGGAACTCCGCTTGCCTCTTGAGGTGTCCCCGGGGAGAGAGGCCACTTGTCGAGCTGTGTTTGGAACCTGGTGTTTTTTCTTGACG
>NW_011461643.1:0-516 GCF_000754665.1 Bison bison bison | reverse complement strand
TACTGGAGTGGGCTGTCATTTCCTCCTCCAGGGAATCTTTCTGACCCAAGGATTGAACCTTGATCTCCTGAGTCTCCTGCATCGGCAGAGAGATTCTTTTACCACTAGTGCCACCTGGAAAGCCCACAAGATAAGGATAAGAAAAGGAAAATGTGTTGGGCTTTCAGAAAATATTCAGAAACCTGTAAATTGCTACAAAATACAAAAAAGCGTTCTGTTTATAGCATCATGTTTTGAATCTTAAGTGTTTAAAGGAAAATGAATTATAAAGAATAGATCAACTAAAACACAGATAAGTAACATTTGATTTACACTATGACTCATTAGTAGAAATAATGGTTTGGGCTCCTCCTTGAATCACTAGAGGATAACACACATATATATATACTGCATATTTATATACATGTAATATAGGACTGTATATGTACACACATATTTCTAGTTTTATATGACATATAGATAAGAGGTGGTTTGCAAATATATGCAGTTCAACAGAGAAACAGAAAGTTCCATCTT
>NW_011461642.1:0-516 GCF_000754665.1 Bison bison bison | reverse complement strand
AAGGTCTCTCGAGGTCTTCTCGGGTTGAGGCAGGAAACCCTGGCTTCCCTCGACTTGTGCAGGTGACCTCAGGGGGCTTCTCATGGTGGCTCTGAGAAGTCAGGGAAACTGGAGTGGGGGGGGGCCTCACGGGACTCCACGGGGTTTGGTGCATTGGAAGAGGGCCTCATCTCCAGTTGAGGCAGGAACCTCAGGGTTCCTCTGATTTCAGACTCGGAACGCAGGGTCCCTGCAGACTGGGGACAGGAGAGTCAGGCCTCGTCTTGGCTTGAGGCATGGAACTCCGCTTACCTCTCGAGGTGTCCCCAGCGAGAGAGGCCACTTGTCGAGCGGTATTTGGAACCTGGGGTTCTTTTCCGGACGATACACGGGCGAGTCACTGCCCCTTCGTGTTGACTTCATTCACAGGGTGGAGTTCGGAGAGGTGTCCGGGCATCGGGTTCTTATCAAGAGGGGACTGGGAAATCGGGGTGCTTCGCAATGTGGAAGCACCCACGAGGCCACGTCTGGAATGTC
>NW_011461641.1:0-532 GCF_000754665.1 Bison bison bison | reverse complement strand
GGGGAGTCGACCCTCCGTGTGGGGATCAGGAGGGTAGAAGGGGCTCAGAGGAAGTGGTGCCAGAAAACCTCGGTGTTCCTCTCCAGGGAGACTGGGATGCCGGGGAAAGTTTGTGGGGGCGCATCAAGGGTGCCAAGTACCGTTTCGACCTCCAATTCCTAACGTGGGACCTCTCCTGAGACGCTGTAGCGGGAAAGGGCTTCATCTTGCGATGACGGGGGAACCACGTGGTTTTTCTCGAGTTGCGGCGGGATTCTCGAGTTACGACGGGGAATTCAGGATGCCTCTTGTGTTGGCCCAGGGAAGTCCAATCTTCCGTTCGAGTTGGGAAGGAAAGCTGGGGATTGCTCTCGAGTGACTGCAGGGCCAATAGACCTCATCTAGGCTTGTGTCCAGAAGCCAATGTTCCTCTCCAGGGGCGACCGGGATCTCGGGGTTGCATTGCAGACGCACCCGGGGAGACAGGCATTCATCTCGAGTGGAAGCAAAGAACCCCGCTCTGCTCTCGAGTCGCGACGGGTATCTCTTGGAG
>NW_011461640.1:0-512 GCF_000754665.1 Bison bison bison | reverse complement strand
TGGACTGGTTGGACTCTCCTTGAAGTCCAAGGGACTCTCAAGACGTCTTCTCCAACACCACAGTTCAAAGCATCAATTCTTAAGCACTCAGCCTTCTTCACAGTCCAACTCCACATCCATACATGACCACTGGAAAACCTATAGCCTTCACTACACGGACCTTTGTTGGCAAAGTAATGTCTCTGCTTTTGAATATGCTATCTAGGTTGGTCATAACTTTCCTTCCAAGGAGTTAAGCGTCTTTTAATTTCATGGCTGCAGTCACCATCTGTAGTGATTTTGGAGCCCAGAAAATAAAGTCTGACACTATTTCCACTGTTTCCCCATCTATTTCCCATGAAGCGAAGGGACCAGATGCCATGATCTTCGTTTTCTGAATGTTGAGCTTTAAGCCAACTTTTTCACTCTCCACTTTCACTTTTATCAAGAGGCTTTTGAGTTCCTCTTTGCTTTCTGCCATAAGGGTGGTGTCATCTGCATATCTGAGGTTATTGATATTTCTCCCGGCAATC
>NW_011461639.1:0-523 GCF_000754665.1 Bison bison bison | reverse complement strand
TGGAGTTCGGAGAGGTGTCCGGGCATCGGATTCTTACCAAGAGGGACCGGGAAATCGGGGTGCTTCGCAATGTGGAAGCACCCACGAGGCCACGTCTGGAATGTCGTCGTGAGACCGGCCTCATCCTGAGGTGCGACCGGAAGGTCGGGAACCCCTTCCAGACAAAGCAGGGGAGTCGACCCTCCTGTCGAGATCAGGAGGGTAGAAGGGGCTCAGAGGAAGTGGTGCCGGAAAACCTCGGGGTTCCTCTCCAGGCAGACCGGGATGCCGGGGAACTTTGTGGGGCGCATCAAGGGTGCCAAGGACCGTTTCGACCTCCAATTCCTAACGTGGGACTTCTCCTGAGACGCTGTAGCGGGAAAGGGCTTCATCTTGCGATGACGGGGGAACCACGTGGCTTTTCTCGAGCTGCGGCGGGATTCTCGAGTTACGACGGGGAATTCAGGGTGCCTCTTGTGTTGGCCCAGGGAAGTCCAATCTTCCATTCGAGTTGCGAAGGAAAGCTGGGGATTGCTCTCGAGTG
>NW_011461638.1:0-500 GCF_000754665.1 Bison bison bison | reverse complement strand
TAGTCTCAGGTGGACAGCAAAGGAACTCTGCCATACACACACTTGCGTTCACTTCACCCCCAGCCACCCTTCCATCCAAGCTGCTGCATAGCATTGAGCAGAGTTCCCTGTGCTGTATGGTGAGTCCTCACTGGTCATCCATTTTAAATATAGCAGTGTGTATATCAGGACCCCTCCTTCAGGCTGACGATTTAACATCCCTTGCTAATGTCTTTCGTATTGATACTTACTGGCCTTTATTTAGTTAAACTTTCTTTGGGGATAAAACTAGCATGCTGATTACAGTGCTATGCAGCTACACCACGTGCGTAACTAAAGTTTGTGGGGCGTCTGACTGTACTACGTGGAGCTTGTGAAATGCATGCCTAAGTTAGCTATTAACACTGTTAGCTGTTTTTATTCCTTTTACCATGGTAGAGATTTATCTAATACAGAACTGAGACTTATTGAATGCAAATAATTTGTAAATGCTGTGACTAACTTCTCCAAAATCCTTCTGC
>NW_011461637.1:0-522 GCF_000754665.1 Bison bison bison | reverse complement strand
CTCGAGTGGAAGCCAAAGAACCCCGCTCTGCTCTCGAATCGCGACGGGTATCTCTTGGAGCTCACTGGGTGGACTCAAGGGAGTCAAGCCTCCTGAGGCGTTTGGAGAGAGGTCGCGAGATTGGTCTCTAGGCCATGCAGGAGACGAAGGCCCTCATCTCTCGATGACGGGGGAAGTCTCGGGGTTGGTTCTCGAGCGGCGGCCCGAGTGTGCGGTTTCTCACGAGGTACGACGGCGAGGTCAGTGAGCCTCTCGTGGGGCGCCAGGGAAGTCGGGTCTCCATGCGAGTGGCAGGGGGTGCGCGTCACTGCTCCCGAGCCATGGTAGGGGAATCTGGCCTCGAGACGTGTTGAAGAAGGTCTCTCGAGGTCTTTCCCGGGTTGAGGCAGGAAACCCTGGGTTCCCTCGACTTGTGCAGGTGACCTCAGGGGGCTTCTCATGGTGGGTCTGAGAAGCCGGGGAAACTGGAGGTGGGAGGGGCCTCTCGAGACCCCACTGGGTTTGGTGCATTGGAAGAGGGCC
>NW_011461636.1:0-553 GCF_000754665.1 Bison bison bison | reverse complement strand
GTCGTCATGAGACCGGCCTCATCCTGAGGTGCGACCGGAAGGTCGGGAACCCCTTCCAGAAAAAGCAGGGGAGTCGACCATCCTGTCGAGATCAGGAGGGTAGAAGGGGCTCAGAGGAAGTGGTGCCGGAAAACCTCGGTGCTCCTGTCGGGGGAGACCGGGATGTCGGGGAACTTTGTGGGTCGCCTCAAGGGTGCCAGGTACCGTTTGGACCTCCAAATCCTAACGTGTTACTTCTCCTGAGACGCTGTAGCGGGAAAGGGCTTCATCTTGCGATGACGGGGGAACCACGTGGTTTTCCTCGAGCTGCGGCGGGATTCTCGAGTTACGACGGGGAATTCAGGATGCCTCTTGTGTTGGCCCAGGGAAGTCCAATCTTCCATTCGAGTTGCGAAGGAAAGCTGGGGATTGCTCTCGAGTGACTGCAGGGCCAATAGACCTCATCTAGGCTTGTGTCCAGAAGCCAATGTTCCTCCCCAGGGGCGAACGTGATCTCGGGGTTGCATTCCAGACGCACCCAGGGAGACAGGCATTCATCTCGAGTGGAAGCAAA
>NW_011461635.1:0-511 GCF_000754665.1 Bison bison bison | reverse complement strand
GACACAAAGAGCAACCTCTCCCCCTTCGGTGCCATCGCAACCAGCTGCTTAGTTCCTTCATCTCAAGGACTATCATCTGGGCTTCTCTGGTTTGTCTGATTCTTGTTTCGGGGACCGTTTCTCGTCACAAAGCTGTCAACAGTGGGGGTGGGTGGTGTGTGTGTGTGGGGTGAGGGGGGGAGCCCTTCTTTCCATTCCACATGAGACCCAGTGGACAATCCAGGCCCTGCCCACTGCATTGAGTGTGCAGCAACTATATCAACGGTAATGCCGGTGAAAAATGCGTATTCCTGGAATCCACTCCGTTGGCTACTGACTGTGTGTGCTGGTGGTCTGGAACCTAGACCTGGAAGCTTTCTGGATGATTGCAAATGACACCAAAGTCTGAGGACGATGGAAGATCTTCACATTTCTGCAAGAGCCACACACCTCCAGAAGGAACCACAAGACTTGCCTGAAATGGTCAAGGTATAAGTATTGGACTCAACGTTGGAAGGTCTCCACCTTTGCT
>NW_011461634.1:0-503 GCF_000754665.1 Bison bison bison | reverse complement strand
GAGGGCCAGCCACTCCCCGGGGTGCATAAGGGCTCACGGCAAACAAGTCCTGATTGTCTATCCCTCATTTTTTATTTTCCCCATAAAACAAAAATCCTCTTTGGATTTCTTTCGATTAATGAAAACAGGTGCTAATGCAGCTCTTTGCAAAAGTGAACTGGCATAAAGTGAACTTTTAAAGCCGGGGGGGATACCTGTAATTGGCACAGTGCTCAGATCATCGGTAAAGAGTTTCGATGGAAATAATGAATTGAACGGCTAAGGTCACCTATATGTTGCAAGAGTCATATAGTCATGGTGGGAACTTGATGTATAAACCAACCTCTATTCTTGAAGTTCAGACAATTCACCAAGTTGGTATCGTCGTTTTTCCTTTATTTCTGCTCAGCAGTCTAAACCAATCAGCTCAGAGATGCCTTCTCCTCTTTTTCTGTTATCTCAAACCCTATGACTAAGTAGTTTTCTCCAACATCCTATTAGATGCTGAAAACCCTAAGTTCCAC
>NW_011461633.1:0-572 GCF_000754665.1 Bison bison bison | reverse complement strand
TACCGCTCGACAAGTGGCCTCTATCCCCGGGGACACCTCGAGAGGCAAGCGGAGTTCCATGCCTCAACCCAAGACGAGGCCTGACTCTCCTGTCCCCAGTCTGCGAGGGACCCTGCGATCGGAGTCTAGAAATCAGACGGAACCCTGAGGTTCTTGCCTCAACTGGAGATGAGGCCCTCTTCCAATGCACCAAACCCCGTGGAGTCCCGAGAGGCCCCCCCCACCTCCAGTTTCCCTGACTTCTCAGAGCCACCATGAGAAGCCCCCTGAGGTCACCTGCACAAGTCGAGGGAAGCCAGGGTTTCCTGCCTCAACCCGAGAAAGACCTGGAGAGCCCTTCTTCCACACGTCTCGAGGCCAGGTTCCCCTACCATGACTCGAGCGCAATGACGCGCTCCCCCTCCCCACTCGCATGGAGACCCGACTTCCCTGGCGCCCCACGAGAGGCTCACTGACCTCGCCGTCGTACCTCGTGAGAAACCGCACCCTGGGGCCGCCGCTCGAGAACCACCCCGAGACTCCCCCGTCATCGCGGAGATGAGGGCCTTCGCCTCCTGCATGGCCTCGAGGCC
>NW_011461632.1:0-501 GCF_000754665.1 Bison bison bison | reverse complement strand
TTGAGAAGAACCCGACTGCCCGGACACCTCTCCGAACTCCACCCTGTGAATGAAGTCCACACGAAGGGCAGTTTTCCGTGCATCGTCGGAAAAACCCCAGGTTCCAATACAGCTCGACAAGCGGCCTCTCTCCCCGGGGACATCTCGAGAGGCAAGCGGAGTTCCATGCCTCAACCCAAGACGAGGCCTGACTCTCCTGTCCCCAGTCTGCAGGGACCCTGCGATCGGAGTCTGAAGTCAGAGGTACCCTGCGGTTCCTGCCTCAACTGGAGATGAGGCCCTCTTCCAATGCACCAAACCCAGTGGAGTCCTGAGAAGCCCCTCCCACCTCCAGTTTCCCTGGCTTCTCAGAGCCACCACGAGAAGCCCCCTGAGGTCACCTGCACAAGTCGAGGGAACCCAGGGTTTCCTGCCTCAACCCGAGAAAGACCTCGAGAGACCTTCTTCAACACGTCTCGAGGCCAGATTCCCCTACCATGGCTCGGGAGCAGTGACGCGCTC
>NW_011461631.1:0-526 GCF_000754665.1 Bison bison bison | reverse complement strand
GCCAATGTTCCTCTCCAGGGCCGACCGGGATCTCGGGGTTGCATTCCAGACGCACCCGGGGAGACAGGCATTCATCTCGAGTGGAAGCAAAGAACCCCGCTCTGCTCTCGAGTCGCGACGGTATCTCTTGGAGCTCCCTGGGTGGACTAAAGGGAGTCAAGCCTCCTGAGGCGTTTGGAGAGAGGTCGCGAGATTGGCCTCTAGGCCATGCAGGAGACGAAGGCCCTCATCTCCGCGATGACGGGGGAGTCTCGTGGTGGTTCTCGAGCGGCGGCCCCAGGGTGCGGTTTCTCACGAGGTACGACAGCGAGGTCAGTGAGCCTCTCGTGGGGCGCCAGGGAAGTCGGGTCTCCATGCGAGTGGCGAGGGGGAGCGCGTCATTCCTCTCGAGTCATGGGAGGGGAATCTGGCCTCGAGACGTGTTGAAGAAAGTCTCTCGAGGTCTTTCTCGGGTGGAGGTAGGAAACCCTGGCTTCCCTCGACTTGTGCAGGTGACCTCAGGGGGCTTCTCATGGTGGCTCTGAGA
>NW_011461630.1:0-501 GCF_000754665.1 Bison bison bison | reverse complement strand
TGGAAGGGGTTCCCGACCTTCCGGTCGCACCTCAGGATGAGGCCGGTCTCACGACGACATTCCAGACGTGGCCTCGTGGGTGCTTCCACATTGCAAAGCACCCCTATTTCCCGGTCCCCTCTTGGTAAGAACCCAATGCCTGGACACCTCTCCGAACTCCACCCTGTGAATGAAGTCAACACGAAGGGGCAGTGACTCGCCCATGCATCGTCCGGAAAAGAACCCCAGGTTCCAAATACCGCTCGACAAGTGGCCTCTCTCCCCGGGGACACCTCGAGAGGCAAGCGGAGTTCCATGCCTCAACCCAAGACGAGGCCTGACTCTCCTGTCCCCAGTCTGCAGGGACCCTGCGATCGGAGTCTGAAATCAGAGGAACCCTGAGGTTCCTGCCTCAACTGGAGATGAGGCCCTCTTCCAATGCACCAAACCCCGTGGACGTCCCGAGACGGCCCACCCCCCCCACCTCCAGTTTCCCTGACTTCTCAGAGCCACCATGAGAAG
>NW_011461629.1:0-519 GCF_000754665.1 Bison bison bison | reverse complement strand
GCCATCTCCTGATGTGTAAGAATTTTCCCAGACAAACCTTGAGCTAAGCAATGCGTTTTTCCTTAGGAAATGTTGGTCTTCAGCGATGTTCAAAGCCTGTGTATTTCCATTAGACCCTGGCTTCAGGTCGGTTCCCCCAAAAGGCTCAGAAGCGACCTGAACCAAACAGTAAGTTTTCCTCCTACCTTGTTCTCCTCATCTATGTTAAGGAAATGACATATTTGCCTGGAAATCTGCCTTTCTTCAAGATTCATGTCAATCATTTTTTAGCCCGGGATGACTCACCTGCTGCCCATGTTATCTCAATGCATGTCGTGGGTGAGGGGGTCTGGTGTCATGCTCTGAGACACTGCCTTTGTTTCCTTAGCAGACTGCTAGTGGCTGCATCACAGTCGGGACTAAACGACCCGGTAGGGGTACTCTTACTGCCCCCCACCCCGCCCCAAGTCTATGTCAGCAGCTTTCTCGATCTCTTTTATCCTTCCGTAACACTTGATGACACAAAAGCTCTGAGCGATC
>NW_011461628.1:0-516 GCF_000754665.1 Bison bison bison | reverse complement strand
GGCTCCTCTGTCCGTGGCATTTCCCAGGCGAGGATACTGGAGTGGGTTGCCATTTCCTTCTCCGGCGGGATCTTCCCGACCCAGGGATCAAACCCCAGTCTCCTGCGCGCGGATGCCTTGCCATCTGAACCAGGACATTGCTCATTCCCTAGGCAAAATACAAGAATAGAGCTCGTGTTCTACTAAATGGAAAGATGATTTCAAAAACAGAAGCTGTCCTTTGTTGGTATCTTTGAATCTTTATGTAGTTTTCGTTGATTTTTACTGTTAAGGCTAAGTGAACAAGGCAAGAGAGAAACCCCAGAATTGAAAAGCAATTGACGTTTTTGAAAGAAACATGTGCAGGTGAAGCTCTCTTCCTTTTTGAGAGATGGTTAAATGCAAAATCTTGATTCAACACATATGACTTTTGTGCACTTTCTTTCAAATCTCCATGAGAAAACCCTAAGGCGTCCAGGAAGAAAGGAGTAGAGGGGCAGACAAAAAGGGCAACCTTTCCCCTTGGTGCCATCTCAA
>NW_011461627.1:0-505 GCF_000754665.1 Bison bison bison | reverse complement strand
TGTATCTTTTTGACAATTCATTTTCCTACAGACTACCCCTTCAAACTACCTAAGGTTGCATTTACAACAAGAATTTATCATCCAAATATTAACAGTAATGGCAGCATTTGTCTGGATATTCTAAGATCATAGTGGTCTCCTGCTTTAATTATTTCTAAAGTTCTTTTATCCAATTGTTCACTGCTATGTGATCCAAACCCAGATGACCCCCTAGTGCCAGAGATTGCACGGATGTATAAAACAGACAGAGATAAGTACAACAGAGTATCTCGGGAATGGACACAGAAGTATGCCATGTGATGCTTAAAGTCAGACTAACCTGCATTATAGCTGGAATAAACTTTAAATTACTGTTTTTGTTTGTTTGTTTTTTTCTTATCTGGCTGCTCCCCTATCAGACCTCATCTTTTTTAATTTTATTTTTTGTTTACCTCCCTCCATTCATTCACATGCTCATCTGAGAAGACTTAAGTTCTTCCAGCTTTGGACAATAACTGCTTTTAGA
>NW_011461626.1:0-511 GCF_000754665.1 Bison bison bison | reverse complement strand
TTAAAGCAAAGAAACCCCATATATAAGGGATTTTTAGGCCTTGAGGATCAAAATTATCCCAGGTTTTCAAGATATTATTCAAGGGGGGTGGTTCTGGACTATTAGGCCCCATCTGTAAGAGAGAAAAAAGCAGTGCCCAGTGCCATGGCTTTTTTCTACCAGAGGTGTCTGCCCCTGCTCTAGACGGGGTTGGAGACTGATTTTCCACCTAAGCTTCCTTCCCTGGCCAGAGCTAACCTGTCTCTTACAGGTGAAGGTGTCCTACTCCAACCCCCCTCGTTCTACCACCCAGGCATGGTGGAGATGCACCAGGGTTAGACCTGATGGCATCCCAGATTGATGTCTAGGTCCTCAGCATTAAAACCTTGGTTTGATTTCCCTTTTATTCCAGCACCACCTGGGGGTGGAACAGAGTAGTTTTCCAGATGCTTGCTGAGCCAAGACCACTAGGGGAAACACCCAACTTCTGTGTACCTGCGCACATTCCTCATAACAGTATACGTGGCAAGTC
>NW_011461625.1:0-540 GCF_000754665.1 Bison bison bison | reverse complement strand
GGGAGGTATGGGCGCCTCAGCATCAGAGGTGGAGGGTTGATCCGGGTTCATCCTGGGGGGGTGCAGCCCTTCACTCAAAGTGGGGGAAGAACCCCATGTGGCACCCAGTGTCCGGTAGCCTCCCCTTGCCATGGCAGGCTGCGGGCAGAGCCATGGATGACAAGGAGTCTGCATCTCACTAGGGGCCGAGGCTGGCACTGAGGGAATCCTCAGTGAGGATTTTTTTTAAAAAAACCATCATAAGTGACTTCAGCTCCATTGCTTTTTGCCAAAAACCTACAATGATCCCAAGAGCTTTGTACACTCCAAGGGTGGTGACTTGGACATGGAGCCCAGCACAGACCCAAGTCAGTCCTGCCCTGAGTCCCACGGGCCGGCCACACCATGCCCCTTCCTTGGCCTGGCTTTCTTCTGCCAGGACCCCCAGAATGGTGGAAAGGCAAGTGTGGCCTCAAGCTGAGGGGCCCAGCCTGGGCTCCAAACCCCTGGGGGTCCCCTTGGGACGTCTGGTGGACCTAGTTCCCCCTGCCGTGGGGCAGC
>NW_011461624.1:0-520 GCF_000754665.1 Bison bison bison | reverse complement strand
GCAGCCAAAGATGGAGAAGTTCTATACAGTCAGACAAAAACAAGACCAGGAGCTGACTGTGGCTTAGACCATGAATTCCTTATTGCCAAATTCAGACTGAAATTGAAGAAAGTAGGGAAAACCACTATACCATTCAAGTATGACCTAAATCAAATCCCTTATGATTATACAGTGGAAGTGAGAAATAGATTTAAGGGCCTAGATCTGATAGATAGAGTGCCTGATAAACTACAGGATGAGGTTTGTGACCTTATACAGGAGACCGGGATCAAGACCATCCCCATGGAAAAGAAATGCAAAAAATCAAAATGGCTGTCTGGGGAGGCCTTACAAATAGCTGTGAAAAGAAGAGAAGTGAAAAGCAAAGGAGAAAAGGAAAGATATAAACATCTGAATGCAGAGTTCCAAAGAATAGCAAGAAGAGATAAGAAAGCCTTCTTCAGTGATCAATGCAAAGAAATAGAGGAAAACAACAGAATGGGAAAGACTAGAGATCTCTTCAAAAAATCAGAGATACCAA
>NW_011461623.1:0-533 GCF_000754665.1 Bison bison bison | reverse complement strand
GGGGAGATCGGGAGGGTAGAAGGGGCTCAGAGGAAGTGGTGCCCAGAAAACCTCGGTGTTCCCTCTCCAGGGAGACCGGGATGCCGGGGAACTTTGTGGGGGCGCAGTCAAGGGGGCCAAGTACCGTTTCGACCTCCAATTCCTCACGTGGGACTTCTCCTGAGACGCTGTAGCGGGAAAGGGCTTCATCTTGCGATGACGGGGGAACCACGTGGTTTTTCTCGAGTTGCGGCGCGATTCCTCGAGTTACGACGGGGAATTCAGGATGCCTCTTGTGTTGGCCCAGGCAAGTCCAATCTTCCATTCGAGTTGCGGAGGAAACGCTGGGGATTGCTCTCGAGTGACTGCGAGGGCCAAGTAGACCTCGATCTAGGCTTGTGTCCAGAAGACCAATGTTCCTCTCCAGGGGCGACCGGGATCTCGGGGTTGCATTCCAGACGCACCCGGGGAGACAGGCATTCATCTCGAGTGGAAGCAAAGAACCCCGCTCTGCTCTCGAGTCGCCACGGGTATCTCTTGGAGCTCACTGGGTG
>NW_011461622.1:0-557 GCF_000754665.1 Bison bison bison | reverse complement strand
AGGGAGCCCAAGACGATACCCGTCGCGACTCGAGAGCAGAGCGGGGTTCTTGGCTTCCACTCGAGATGAATGCCTGTCTCCCCGGGTGCGTCTGCAATGCAACCCCGAGATCCCGGTCGCCCCTGGAGAGGAACATTGGCTTCTGGACACAAGCCCAGATGAGGTCTATTGGCCCTGCAGTCACTCGAGAGCAATCCCCAGCTTTCCTTCGCAACTCGAACTGGAAGATTCGGACTTCCCTCGGGCCAACACCAACGAGGCATCCCGAATTCCCCGTACGTAACTCGAGAATCCCGCCGCAACTCGAGAAAAACCACGTGGTTCCCCCGTCATCGCAACGATGAAGCCCTTTCCCGCTACAGCGTCGTCAGGAGAAGTCCCACGTTAGGAATTGGAGGTCGAACGGTACTTGGCCGACCCTTGATGCGCCCCACAAAGTCCCCGGCATCCCGGTCTCCCTGGAGAGGAACACCGAGGTTTTCCGGCACCACTTCCTCTGAGCCCCTTCTACCCTCCTGATCTCCACAGGAGGGTCGACTCCCCTGCTTTGTCTGGAA
>NW_011461621.1:0-546 GCF_000754665.1 Bison bison bison | reverse complement strand
TCCTGCTTCCGATTATCGGTCTTATTTTTACAGTAGTTTCAAAACTTCTCCTTCTATACAACACCATTGATAAAACGTCTACATTAAAGATGATAAGTTTCTCTACAGTGAGGGTTACTCAGAGAGGTTCACAGGGTTACATGGAGAAGAGAAGAGGGAGGAGGGAGTTAGAGGTGACCCAAATGAGATGAGGTGAATCAATAGCGGAGAGAGTGGGCTAGCCAGTAGTCACTTCCTTATGTGCACTCCACAACTGGACCACTCAGAGATGTTCACGGGGTTATACAGAGAAGAGAAGAAGGAGGAAGGCAACAGAGGTGGCCTGAAGGATAAAAGGGGGGAATGAAAAGGAGGGAGACAGATCCAGCCCGTAATCAGTTCCCTAAGTGTTCTCCACCGTCTGGAATACACAGAAATTCACAGAGTTGGGTAGAGTAGAGAGGGGTTAGGGAGGAGACACAGGCGACCTGGTGGAGAAAAAGGAGGGTCCAAAGGGAGAGAGAGCAACCAAGCCAGTAATCTCACTCCCTAGTGAGAAATGGGTCC
>NW_011461620.1:0-504 GCF_000754665.1 Bison bison bison | reverse complement strand
CAGATATGCAGATGACACCACCTTTATGGCAGAAAGTGAAGAAGAACTAAAGAGCTTCTTGATGAAAGTGAAAGGGGAGAGTGAAAAATTTGGCTTAAAACTCAACATTCAGAAAACGAAGATCATGGCATCTCGTCCCGTCACTTCATGGCAAATAGATGGGGGAAACAGTGGCTGACTTTGTTTTTTTGGGGCTCCAAAGTCACTGCAGATGGTGACTGCAGCCATGAAATTAAAAGACGCTTACTCCTTGGAAGAAAAGTTATGACCAACCTAGATAGCATATTGAAAAGCAGAGACATTACTTTGCCAACAAAGGTTCATCTAGTCAAGGCTGTGGTTTTTCCAGTAATCATGTATGGATGTGAGAGTTGGACTATAAAGGAAGCTGAGCGCCAAAGAATTGATGCTTTTGAACTGTGGTGTTGGAGAAGACTCTTGAGAGTCCCTTGGACTGCAAGGAGATCCAACCAGTCCATCCTAAAGGGATCAGTCCTGGGTGTT
>NW_011461619.1:0-513 GCF_000754665.1 Bison bison bison | reverse complement strand
GGAAGCAACAGTTAGAACTGGACATGGAACAAACAGACTGGTTCCAAATAGGAAAAGGAGTACATCAAGGCTGTATATTGTCACCCTGCTTATTTAACTTCTTTGCAGAGTACATCATGAGAAACGCTGGACTGGAAGAAACACAAGTTGGAATCAAGACTGCCAGGAGAAATATCAATCACCTCAGATATGCAGATGACACCACCCTTAGGGCAGAAAGTGAAGAGGAGCTCAAAAGCCTCTTGATGAAAGTGAAAGTGGAGAGTGAAAAAGTTGGCTTAAAGCTCAACATTCAGAAAACGAAGATCATGGCATCCGGTCCCATCACTTCATGGGAAATAGATGGGGAAACAGTGGAAACAGTGTCAGACTTTATTTTTGGGGACTCCAAAATCACTGCAGATGGTGACTGCAGCCATGAAATTAGAAGACGCTTACTCCTTGGAAGGAAAGTTATGACCAACCTAGATAGCATATTGAAAAGCAGAAACATTACTTTGCCAACAAACGTCC
>NW_011461618.1:0-523 GCF_000754665.1 Bison bison bison | reverse complement strand
GCTTCAACATCAGTGCTTCCAATGAATATTCAGGACTGTGGGCCATGGGTCATCTCCTTTTAGGATTGACTGGTTTGATCTCCTTGCAGACCAGGGGACTCTCAAGAGTCTTCTCCAACACCACAGTTCAAAAGCATCAATTCTTGGGCTCAGCCTTCTTTACGGTCCAACTTTCACATCCATACATGACTATTAGGAAAACCACAGCTTTCGACTACTAGTATGTCGTTATACACTATATTTATGGCGAACTTACCAGGTGGAGCTGTAGTTGTAGTCCTAAAGTCGCTCAGTTGTGTCCACCTATGGAGTATAAAGTCCACGGAATTCTCTAGGCCAGAATACTGGAGTCGGTAGCCTTTCCCTTCTCCAGTGGATCTTCCTGACCCAGGAATGGAACCGAGGTCTCCTGCATTGCAGGCGGATTCTTTACCAACTGAGCTATGAGGAAGTAGGTGGTAAAGAACCTGCCTGCCAGTGTAGGAGAGATAAGAGACACGGGTTCAATCCCTTGGTTTGGAAG
>NW_011461617.1:0-505 GCF_000754665.1 Bison bison bison | reverse complement strand
GAAAAATTACACGTGTACTTAATCTGTATCCCAGTTATCCCACTTCTAGGAATGTGTTTCAAAGATACATTGACAAAACTTTACCCAAGACTGCAGTAGATTATGGAGAAGGCAATGGCACCCCACTCCAGTACTCTCGCCTGGAGAATCCCAGGGATGGGGGAGCCTGGTGGGCTGCTGTCTCTGGGGTCGCACAGAGTCGGACACGACTGAAGCGACTTAGCAGCAGCAGCAGTAGATTATATTTCTATCCAGCCTTCCTAGTACCCACATTCTGCCATGGCCTCATCGCAGGTGCAGCGATTCTTCATCTTTGATGTTGGGCTTGACCTGGAGGCTTGTTTTGAAATGATGCCATGTCAGTGGAAACGACAGTGTGCTAGCCCCAAAGCTAAGCTTTAAGAGACAAAAACAATAAATGATTATTTTTATATTCAGCTAAGTCTTGGTGGTTGTTTACTACATGGCATTTTGTAGCAAAAGCTGATACAAAGGAAACATTGTT
>NW_011461616.1:0-526 GCF_000754665.1 Bison bison bison | reverse complement strand
ATAAACGTACTGCTTTACCCTCTAATCCTATAGCAAGTCCAAAGTAAAACCCTAGCCCTTCACTTAGGTGCGTGCATGCTCAGTCGTGTCCGACTCTTTGCAACTCTGTGGACTGTAGCACACCAGGTTCCTCCTGTCCGTGGGATTTTCCAAACAAGAATATGGGAGTGGGTTGCCATTTCCTCCTGCAGGGGATCTTCCCAACCTAGTGATGAACTCACGTCTCCTGTGTTTCCTGCATTGGCAGGCTGATTCTTTACCACCGAGCCACTGGGGAAGCTTTAAAAGTGCCTGAAAAATAGTGACATTTGAAGTCTACTTTTCTCTCCCTTTTTACTTTAACATGATGGGTTTGTGCATTGGTAATAAAAATAAATAAAATGTTACAGTACAATGGTAAGTGTAGGCACTGGAGACCCTGTCAAGTTGCAACTGCACGACTGTAATTGGTAGCATATCCAGCAAGGGTGTGAGGCTGCCACAGCACAACTGCAACCAGTAAACAATATGTAACAAATGAGCGTCA
>NW_011461615.1:0-555 GCF_000754665.1 Bison bison bison | reverse complement strand
CTTCTGGACACAAGCCTAGATGAGGTCTATTGGCCCTGCAGTCACTCGAGAGCAATCCCCAGCTTTCCTTGGCAACTCGAATGGAAGATTGGACTTCCCTGGGCCAACACAAGAGGCATCCTGAATTCCCCGTCGTAACTCGAGAATCCTGCCGCAACTCGAGAAAAATCCACGTGGTTCCCCCGTCATCGCAAGATGAAGCCCTTTCCTGCTACAGTGTCTCAGGAGAAGTCCCACGTTAGGTATTGGAGGTCGAACGGTACTTGGCACCCTTGATGCGACCCACAAAGTTCCCCGACATCCCGGTCTCCCTCGAGAGGAACACCGAGGTTTTCCGGCACCACTTCCTCTGGCCCCTTCTACCCTCCTGATCTGGAATGGAGGTTCGACTCCCCTGCTTTGTCTGGAAGGGGTTCCCGACCTTCCGGTCGCACCTCAGGATGAGGCCGGTCTCACGGCGACATTCCAGACGTGGCCTCGTGGGTGGTTCCACATTCCGAAGGACCCCGATTTCCCGGTCCCCTCTTGATAAGAACCCGATGACCGGACACCTCT
>NW_011461614.1:0-515 GCF_000754665.1 Bison bison bison | reverse complement strand
TATTCAGGACTGATCCCTTTAGAATGGACTGGTTGGATCTCCTTGCAGTCCAAGGGAGTCTCAAGAGTCTTCTCCAACACCACAGTTCAAAAGCATCAATTCTTCGGCGCTCAGCCTTCTTCACAGTCCAACTCTCACATCCATACATGACCACAGGAAAAACCATAGCCTTGACCAGACGAACCTTTGTTGGCAAAGGAATGTCTCTGCTCTTGAATATGCTATCTAGGTTGGTCATAACTTTCCTTCCAAGGAGTAAGCGTCTTTTAATTTCATGGCTGCAGTCACCATCTGCAGTGATTTTGGAGCACAAAAATAAGGGAATTGCAAATTAGAACAGACATTTGATACCATCACAGATTTATTAAAATGGCCAAAATCCAGACACTGACAACACAAAATCCCAGTGAGAACGTGAAGCAACAGGAACTCTCTTATTCATTGCTGGTAGTGGTGCAAAATGGCGTAGACCCTTGGGAAGACAGTTTGGCCTTTTTAAAAACTATTTTAACAAG
>NW_011461613.1:0-541 GCF_000754665.1 Bison bison bison | reverse complement strand
AAAGCAAGAACCTCTATGTATGGATATGTCTTCATGCCTTAGATTGTGCCTCGAATATAGTGTACACATCAACCCAGGAAAGGAAAGAATTGAATCGCCAAATATACAAAGAGATACAAAAGTCGCCGAGCCAAGTCGACCCCTTGAGGCTTCCAAGAGTCTTTCTGTCTTCACACACTAAGTAAATACTGAGCACCTACGATGAGCTAGGAGGCATGTAATAAGTTTCAGGGAATAGAAGGCGGAGAGAAGAAGACACAGAGTTCCTGCTTTCACTGAGACGACTCTAATGATACATCACAGGCAGATCCTTTGAAAACCTATAGAGGGGCCTCTTCCCTCACCACAAAACCTGGGTGTCAGGGAAGGCTTTCCAGAGGCACCATTTCGTTGAGGTCCATAGGTTGAACCTAGGTAAACCAGGGTTGAGATGCAGGAAGAATTTCAGGCAAGGAAAATAGCATCTTGGAAGGCTATGTGACCAGGGAAACTTAGGACATTCAAGAAACGAAAAATGCCCTATGGGATGGAAGCCAAAGAG
>NW_011461612.1:0-502 GCF_000754665.1 Bison bison bison | reverse complement strand
GAAAGAGGAGAAGTGAAAAAAGTTGGCTTAAAGCTCAACATTCAGAAAACGAGATCATGGCATCTGGTCCCATCACTTCATGGCAGATAGATGGGGAAACAGTGGAAACAGTGGCTGACTTAATTTTCTGGGCTCCAAAATCACTGCACATGGTGATTGCAGCCATGAAATTAAAAGACGCTTACTCCTTGGAAGGAAAGTTATGACTGACCTAGACAGCCTATTAAAAAGCAGACATTACTTTGGCAACAAAGGTCCGTCTAGTCAAGGCTATGGTTTTTCCGGTGGCCATGTATGGATGTGAGAGTTGGACTATAAAGGAAGCTGAGCACCGAAGATTGATGCTTTTGAACTGTTGTGTTGGAGAAGACTCTTGAGATTCCCTTGGACTGCAAGGACATCCAACCAGTCCATCCTAAAGGAGATCAGTCCTGGGTGTTGATTGGAAACACTGATGTTGAAGCTGAAACTCCAATACTTTGGCCACATGATGTGAAGAGCT
>NW_011461611.1:0-534 GCF_000754665.1 Bison bison bison | reverse complement strand
ACTGACCTCGCCGTCGTACCTCGTCGAGAACCGCACCCTGGGGCCGCCGCTCGAGAACCACCCCGAGACTCCCCCGTCATCGCGGAGATGAGGGCCTTCGTCTCCTGCATGGCCTAGAGGCCAATCTCGCGACCTCCTCCAAACGCCTCAGGAGGGCTTGACTCCCTTTAGTCCACCCAGTGAGCTCCAAGAGATACCCCGTCGCGACTCGAGAGCAGACGGGGTTCTTGGCTTCCACTCGAGATGAATGCCTGTCTCCCCGGGTGCGTCTGGAATGCAACCCCGAGATCCCGGTCGCCCCTGGAGAGGACAATGGCTTCTGGACGCAAGCCTAGATAGAGGTCTATTGGCCCTGCAGTCACTCGAGAGCAATCCCCAGCTTTCCTCCGCAACTCGAATAGGAAGATTGGACTTCCCTGGGCCAACAACAAGAGGCATCCTGAATTCCCCGTCGTAACTCGAGAATCCCGCCGCAACTCGAGAAAAGCCACGTGGTTCCCCCGTCATCGCAAGATGAAGCCCTTTCCCGCTACA
>NW_011461610.1:0-506 GCF_000754665.1 Bison bison bison | reverse complement strand
AGCAAATTTGGAAAACTCAGCAGTGCCACAGGACTGGAAAAGCTGAGTTTTCATTCCAATCCAAAGAAAGACAATGCCAAAGAATGCTCAAACTACCGCAAAATTGCACTCATCTCACGCTAGTACAGTAATGCTCAAAATTCTCCAAGCCAGGCTTCAGTAATATGGAAACCATGAACCTCCTGATGTTCAAGCTGGTTTTAGAAAAGGCAGAGGAAACAGAGACCAAACTGCCAACATCTGCTGGATCATGGAAAAAGCAAGAGAATTTCAGAAAAACCTCTATTTCTGCTTTATTGACTATGCCAAAGCCTTTGTCTGTGTGGATCACAATAAACAGTGGAAAATTCTGAGAGAGATGGGAGTACCCGACCACCTGATCTGCCTCTTGAGAAATTTGTATGCAGGTTAGAAAGCAACAGTTAGATCTGGCATGGAACAACAGACTGGTTCCAAATAGGAAAAGGAGTACATCAAGGCTGTATATTGTCACCCTGTTTATTTAA
>NW_011461609.1:0-504 GCF_000754665.1 Bison bison bison | reverse complement strand
GGGTCAGGGTGCAGATCCCCAGGCAGGTTGAGATGTGACAACCTCCTGGAGATTGAATCCCCGGGCAGGTCGAGGCATGACAACCTCCTGATAATTGGGTCCCTGGGCAGGTCAAGGCATGTAGACCTCCTGGGACCCCTGGACTGGTGGATCCCCAAGCAGGTTGAGGCATGACATCCTCCCAAGGACCAGATTCCTAGGCAGGTTGAGGCAGGTCGACCTCCTGGGACACCCAGGCTGGAGCTGGGCATTCCCAATGACTCTAGTATGACTAGTGCTGGGTAGGATTAAGGGGTTGTAATCTTAACTCATTGCTGGTTTGTCCACCACAGATGGGAATAGATACCATGATGTAAAGCAATCCAAGCCTGTGCCCTGAGACTGGGAACCTAAGGAAATAGCCATAAACCTTATCCTCTTATTTCTCTGAGGGAATGTAAGTCACTGATTTCCTCGCTTAGCCTTCCAGAGCAGTTTAGGGTATTTCCAGTGGTAAACATTTCA
>NW_011461608.1:0-531 GCF_000754665.1 Bison bison bison | reverse complement strand
CGCGTGGTAGATATCCCACAGTCTGGTTTGCTAGCCCAAATTATTTTGCTCAGATAGTGCTCAGGGTATTCAGGCCAGATTCTTACTCTAAGCGATGCAGCCCGCGCTGCGCCTCCCTGCCCAGCCCCCGCTTGCTAATGGCGCGTGCAGGCGTCTGCGCTGCTTCTCCGCTGGGGGAGTTACCGTAGGACTTGCAATCTTCGAGTTTTAATTGTTTATTTATTTTTTCTCCCTGTTATGTTGCCCTCTGTGCTTCCAAAGCTCGGCACAGATTCGGCAGTGAGTAAGGTTTCCTGGTTGTTTGGAACTTCTCTTCTTTTAAGACTCCCTTCCGGGACGGAACTCCGTCCCTCCCTTCTTTTGTCTTCTTTTTTTGTCTTTTATATTTTTTCCTACCTCCTTTCGAAGAGTTGGATTGCTTTTCTGGGTGCCTGATGTCCTCTGCCGGCATTCAGAAGTTGTTTTGTGGAATTTACTCGACGTTTAAATGCTCTTTTGATGAATTTGTGGGGGAGAAAGTGTTCTCCCCAT
>NW_011461607.1:0-513 GCF_000754665.1 Bison bison bison | reverse complement strand
TGCAAAGAATATAATCAATCTGGATTTCGGTGTTGACCATCTGGTGATGTCCATGTGCAGAGTCTTCCTTTGTGTTGTTGAAAGAGGGTGTTTGCTATGACCAGTGCATTTTCTTGACAAAACTCTATTAGCTTTGCCCTGCTTCATCCGTTTTCCAAGGCCAAATTTGCCTGTTACTCCAGGTGTTTCTTGACTTCCTACTTTTGCATTCCAGTCCCCTATAATGAAAAGGACATCTTTTTTGGGTGTTAGTTCTAAAAGGTCTTGTAGGCCTTCATAGAACCGTTCAACTTCAGCTTCTTCAGCGGTTACTGGTTGGGCATAGACTTGGATTACTGATATTGAATGGTTTGCCTTGGAAATGAACAGAGATCATTCTGTCATTTTTGAGATTGCATCCAAGTACTGCATTTCGGACTCTTTTGTTGACCATGATGGCTACTCCATTTCTTCTGAGGGATTCCTGCCCACAGTAGTAGATATAATGGTCATCTGAGTTAAATTCACCCATTC
>NW_011461606.1:0-523 GCF_000754665.1 Bison bison bison | reverse complement strand
TACACTGCCAAAGCCTCCCACAGGAAGAGCTCTTTCCGAGGGAAAGGAAGCGCCCCAGGCTGCATTCCCAAGCTGGTGCTTCCCGCCCAGACTGAGCGCCGCACGGAGGGAATCAGGGTCCCGGTGCCCCTGGCTTGGGGAGGCGGCTCCACAGCCAGAGTGTTGCTCCGTTTGTGCCCAGAAAGCACCTGCCAGACCGGGCCTTCCCTGGAGCTGTCCTCCCGCCTAGAGGCAGGTGGATGTGCTGTGCGGGCTTCCCCTGTGCGTTTGGGCTCCCTAGCACAGCCGCAGCGCAGGGGAACCAGCCCATGATCAGTGAGCTCCGGGCAGTACTTTGGTCCCAGGTTTGGAGCCCAATGCCCGGAACGCGGGAGAGAAGAGGCTGGCTGCCGGCGGGTGCTTGCAAGCCTGTTACTGGGAAGGAGCGAGTGAGCTTCCACACCGGCGGAGCTCCAGTTCTGCACCCAGGCGCGATAGCACAGAGCCCCGGCCGAGAGGCTGCTCTGGGCTGGGCGAGCCTCCC
>NW_011461605.1:0-505 GCF_000754665.1 Bison bison bison | reverse complement strand
GTGCTCTCACCTCTGATTTCACTGGGGGCTGTCCCACACCACCATCTCGCTCTCTCTGTCAAAGAGTTAACTTACAGCTCCAATTCATAAGTTCCTTGTCATTCTTCCTTTAACTCCAGCTGAGTCTATATCTGGAGCGCGAAGCCCACCACGCTTACTAATTATGCCTGGGCTGCTAAGACCCACTCGACAAGGTGTTTAGGGTGAGGCACCTTTCGCTTTTCGAGAGGGCGCCTGCGGCCTACGTAAGTGGTGCAAACTTCTTGTCTTGAAGTTTGATTGGTCTTCCGCGTAAACCAAGCTCCTCAGTCTCTTTTCTCCACCGAATTTTCCTACTGAGCTCTCCTCATACTATTATTCTTGACATCTCTGATTAGCATATAAATAGTCGCCTAGGCCATCTCTCCTTCGAATACCCTGGATCAGTTGGGGCTGGTCCCCGGCAGGTGGCGACCGAACAGGGACCTCAGGAGGCAATACTCAAAGAGCTGAGCAGACACGAACA
>NW_011461604.1:0-534 GCF_000754665.1 Bison bison bison | reverse complement strand
TTCCATATAATAAGGAACAACTTGATGCTCTCTAATGTTTGATGAGGACTGGCAGATTGCCGTAGGAAATTATTTGGTCAAAATTTTTGCATCATTTACCCTCGCATGTTTTGCTGAATTTTATATCCAGACATCCAGTATTTTCCCTGTCAGATGTAAACAATCTCCTGTTCCAAATACTCAAATAGTTTTTACTGACGGGTCAACAAACGGTAAAGCCTCCATAGTTACTAAAAATCACCAAAAGGTTTTAGAAACATGGGAAACTTCAAACAGCATAGAGGCTTTTGCTATGTTTGCAGATGAAGAATTTAACCTTTATTCTGATTCCCAATATATTGTCAGGTTGTTTCCACACATTGAAACTGCGGTTTTGCCTGAAAATAAAACTACCATATTTCATTTGTTAACTAAGTTACAGCAACAAATTTGGAAAAGAAATAAAATATTTTTCACTGGACACATTTGGGCTCATTCCGGATTGCCCGGCCCTTTAAATGCCTTTAATGACTTGGCTGACTTGTTAACCAGAAA
>NW_011461603.1:0-518 GCF_000754665.1 Bison bison bison | reverse complement strand
TCCCAACTGTGAGAGGCATGAGATGTCTAAACTGTCTAATACAGATTCCTTTGGGCAGTCAAAAGATTGATTAGAAATTGTATTGGTGAAGGGATTTTCACTTGTTGGGCCAATGTTTGCTGCTAAGTCTCCATATCCCTTACCTGCTGTGTCCCTGGCAGTGTATTGATTAATATAATTGGTGTAAATAGTAGCTTTAATGTTTGTAACCTGGGACCCTTGAGTTAATTCTTTTTCTTGTTATAGCCCACCACACCTTTGCTCTGTAGGAATGCAACTTTATCTAATGCTTTTTGGAGGCTGGCGCCTGACTTGAGAATAATCACCTTTAGAGAAAAAGGCCTCCGGGCCAGAAGATGATGCAAACCACCTAAACTTTTGCATATGATAAGTTTGCAGGAAGAAAGCCTGGCTTACTGCATGACTCTACCCCTTCCCCCATTATCCTCTATGCATAACTTAAGGTATAAAAACTACTTTGGAAAATAAAGTGTGGGCCTTGTTCACCGAAACTTGGT
>NW_011461602.1:0-527 GCF_000754665.1 Bison bison bison | reverse complement strand
CCTCGCCTCGGCCGCCACGCCCCACCCCCCACTCCCCAGAAAAAACGGCTCAAAGAAATCTTTTCCATCTCAGGCGGAAAACTGGAAGATGTCTTGTCTTGTCTGTCTGCATTGATGTCTGTGTCAGTGTGAGCCTTGTGATTTTTGATAATAGTGCTCAAGTTCTGAGTTCTTATTTCAATGGTCTCAAGACAAGGCAGCCCTTGCAAACCCAACTGCTTCCAATACAAGAAAACTTTGACCTCAGGGAATGTCAGAGTCCCGTGAACTGGGAACTAGTCAATATTAAATATCTAGTAGTTTTGTTTCTGCTCCTCTACTGTAGACATGTCTAAGAGTCATCAACATGAAGCACAAAATGTTCATAGTGCCTCGGTTTGTTCTAAGGTAAAAATTGCTATATCGTTATATCTTGTCAACAAGCTTGTCAACAAGAAAGTACCTCGAAAGAACAGGAACAAAACGAAAAATTAAATGTGATATGAGCTTTTAGATAAACTATGAACACTAATTACACTCGAAAATAT
>NW_011461601.1:0-509 GCF_000754665.1 Bison bison bison | reverse complement strand
AATGCAGCCTGGGGCGCTTCCTTTCCCTCGGAAAGAGCTCTCCCTGCGGGAGGCTTTTGGCAGTGTGCACACCCCCAGCCCCTAAGCCCTCTGCAAGGACGCCTGGCTCCTAGGTCCGAAGGGAAGGCGAGAGCTGAGCTGAGGCACCAGTCAGGCACCACTCACGTCTCCCACACTCCCGCAGCCTGCTCCTTCCCGGGCGCGAACGCTAGAAGTTGGGCAGGGGCTTGGGGAGGCTCGCCCAGGCCAGAGCAGCCTCTCGGCCGGGTCCCTGTGCTATGGCGCCTGGGCGCAGAGCTGGAGCTCCGCCGGTGTGGAAGCTCACTCGGTCCTTCCCAGTAACAGGCTTGCAAGCACCCGCCGGCAGCCAGCCTCTTCTCTCCCGCGTTCCGGGCATTGGGCTCCAAACCTGGGACCAAAGGACTGCCCGGAGCTCACTGATCATGGGCTGGTTCCCCTGCGCTGCGGCTGTGCTAGGGAGCCCAAACGCACAGGGGAAGCCCGCACAG
>NW_011461600.1:0-511 GCF_000754665.1 Bison bison bison | reverse complement strand
GTCAGGCCTCGTCTTGTGTTGAGGCATGGAACTCCGCTTGCCTCTCGAGGTGTCCCCGGGGAGAGAGGCCACATGTCGAGCGGTATTTGGAACCTGGGGGTCTTTCCGGACGATGCACGGGCGAGTCACTGCCCCTTCGTGTTGACTTCATTCACAGGGTGGAGTTCGGAGAGGTGTCCGGGCATCGGGTTCTTACCAAGAGGGGACCGGGAAATCGGGGTGCTTCGCAATGTGGAAGCACCCACGAGGCCACGTCTAGAATGGCGTCGTGAGACCGGCCTCATCCTGAGGTGCGACCGGAAGGTCGGGAACCCCTTCCAGACAAAGCAGGGGAGTCGACCCTCCTGTCGAGATCAGGAGGGTAGAAGGGGCTCAGAGGAAGTGGTGCCGGAAAACCTCGGTGTTCCTCTCCAGGGAGACCGGGATGCCGCGGAACATTGTGGGGGCGCATCAAGGGTGCCAAGTACCGTTTCGACCTCCAATTCCTAACGTGGGACTTCTCCTGAGACGC
>NW_011461599.1:0-521 GCF_000754665.1 Bison bison bison | reverse complement strand
TCTGGGCGTAAAACCGGCGCACCTTCTCAGGCAGATGTTAACCGTCCAGACCCCCAAGAAGTTTTAGTTAGCAAAGAAGCCTGCTTTCAGTTTTATAGATAATGTCTCTCTGGGGCTGCGATTGCCCCCTTCCGGCTCTGGCTGCCTGTCACCGGAGGGGGAAGTTCTGCAGCCGGCTATCTCTGTTCAGTTCTTTGTTCCGTGCACGGGCCTGGCGGTGTCTTAAGTTGGGGCTGGCTTTTCGCGTGGTAGATATCCCACAGTCTGGTTTGCTAGCCCAAATTATTTCGCTCAGATAGTGCTCAGGGTATTCAGGCCAGATTCTTACTCTAAGCCATGCAGCCCGCGCTGCGCCTCCCTGCCCAGCCCCCACTTGCTAATGGCGCGTGCAGGCGTCTATGCTGCTTCTCCACTGGGGGAGTTACCATAGGACTCGCAATCTTCGAGTTTTAATTGTTTATTTATTTTTCTTCCTGTTATGTTGCCCTCTGTGCTTCCAAAGCTCGGCACAGATTCGGCAG
>NW_011461598.1:0-523 GCF_000754665.1 Bison bison bison | reverse complement strand
CCCTTTAGTCCACCCAGTGAGCTCCAAGAGACACCCGTCGCGACTCGAGAGCAGAGCGGGGTTCTTTGCTTCCACTCGAGATGAATGCCTGTCTCCCCGGGTGCGTCTGGAATGCAACCCCGAGATCCCGGTCGCCCCTGGAGAGGAACATTGGCTTCTGGACTCAAGCCTAGATGAGGTCTGTTGGCCCTGCAATCACTCTAGAGCAATCCCCAGCTTTCCTTCTCAACTCGAATGGAAGATTGGACTTCCCTGGGCCAACACAAGAGGCATCCCGAATTCCCCGTCGTAACTCGAGAATCCCGCCGCAACTCGAGAAAAACCACGTGGTTCCCCGTCATCGCAAGATGAAGCCCTTTCCCGCTACAGCGTCTCGACGAGAAGTCCCACGTTAGGAATTGGAGGTACGAAACGGTACTTGGCACCCGTTGATGCGCCCCACAAAGTTCCCCGGCATCCCGGTCTCCCTGGAGAGGAACACCGAGGTTTTCCGGCACCACTTCCTCTGAGCCCCTTCTACCCT
>NW_011461597.1:0-506 GCF_000754665.1 Bison bison bison | reverse complement strand
ATGAGAAGCGCCCTGAGGTCACCTGCACAAGTCGAGGGACACCAGGGTTTCCCGCCTCAACCCGAGAAAGACCTCGAGAGACCTTCTTCAACAGGTCTCGAGGCCAGATTCCCCTACTGCCGTGAGCCGGCATATTGCATATTGAGTGCATATGGCATATTGCATATTGAGTGCAGCACTTTCCACAGCATCATCTTTCAGGATCTGGAATAGCTCAACTGGAATTCTATCACTGCTGGAAGCCAGTGAGGTACTCTGCCCATGACAAAGGTCATGAGGAAGGAGGCTCGGCATACGCAAAGGCGGGATCGAGCTTCAGGAGTCCCCTGGAAATTCTCGAGCATATACCCCCAAAACCAGAGTCTGCCTACTTTCTGCTTGTGCTTTCACCTAAACCTCTGACTTTACGGGGGGCTCTCCCCCACTACCTCTCTCTGAAAAAGAGTTAGCTTACAGTTCCAGTTAATAATTCCTGGGTGTGACAGTGTTTAACCTACAAACTCCTT
>NW_011461596.1:0-504 GCF_000754665.1 Bison bison bison | reverse complement strand
CTTCCCCCTCCAGTGACAGGCAGCCAGAGCCGGAAGGGGGCAATCGCAGCCCCAGAGAGACATTATCTATAAAACTGTAAGCAGGCTTCTTTGCTAACTAAAACTTCTTGGGGGTCTGGATGGTTAACATCTGCCTGAGAAGGTGAGCCAGTTTTATACCCAGATAACCGAGTGGCGGGGAGGCGATAAGTGGCAGCATTGGCGCTCGCCAAACACCTCATCACTTGAGCTGCTCGGACCTGGGAAGAGCACAAAACTCAGGCCCAACTGAGTCTGTGCCTCTGAGGACTGCCCGAGTGCCTGAACCTGAGCGGCTTGGACTTGGGAGGTACATGCAGCCCAGGGCCAGCCTCGGATTGTTCCCAGCGGAACAACCTAGAGCCCGAGCAGTGTGGGCAGGGAGGCTACACGCGCCGTGAGCGGGGGCAAACCCAGTGTGGCTGAGGCACTGCGAGCGCACGCCAGTGTTATTTGTTTGCAGCATCCCTCCCTCCCTCCCCACAG
>NW_011461595.1:0-500 GCF_000754665.1 Bison bison bison | reverse complement strand
TCTTTTGTTGACCATGATGGCCACTCCATTTCTTCTAAGGGATTCCTGCCCACAGTAGTAGATATAATGGTCATCTAAGTTAAATTCACCCATTCCAGTCCATTTGAGTTCGCTGGTTCCTAGAATGTTGACATTCACTCTTGCCATCTCTTGTTTGACCACTTCCAATTTGCCTTGATTCATGGACCTGACATTCCAGGTTCCTATACAATATTGCTCTTTACAGCATCAGACCTTGCTTCTATCACCAGTCACATCCACAGCTGGGTATTCTTTTTGCTTTGGCTCCATCCCTTCATTCTTTCTGGAGTTATTTCTCCACTGATCTCCAGTAGCATATTGGGCACCTACTGACCTGGGGAGTTCCTCTTTCAGTATCTTATCATTTTGCCTTTTCATACTGTTCATGGGGTTCTCAAGGCAAGAATACTGAAGTGGTTTGCCATTCCCTTTTCCAGTGGACCACATTCTGTCAGATTTCTCCACCATCACCCGCCCAT
>NW_011461594.1:0-529 GCF_000754665.1 Bison bison bison | reverse complement strand
GAACGTTCATCAGTGTTCACAGCAGTCAGAAGGTGGAAACACCCCCGGGGCGCATCAACAGATGAATGGATAACAAAGTGTGGTATATGCCTACCATGGAATATTATTCAGCCATAAAAAGGAAAGAAGTGATGCTACAGGTTACAGTGTGGATGAACTTTAAAAACATCATGGTAAAGAAAATAAGCTAGATGCAAAAGGACAAATATTGCATGATTCCACTTATTTGAGGTACTAGAATAGTTAAGTTCATAAACACAGAAAGTGGAATGGGGCCACTGAAAAAACAGAAAATGTTAAAAGAAACATAGATAAACAGAAAGTGGAATACAAAGTAGGTAAAGAGGAATGGGGAATTGTTTAATGGGTAGGGTTTCTGTCTGGGATGATGAAAAATGTTCTGGGCATAAACAGTGGTGACGATTAAATAACACTGTGAATGTATTTAATGCCACTGAACTGTACACTTAAAAATCGCTCAAATGCTAAATTTTATGTTCTCATTTTACCACAATAAAAGCTTTTAAAA
>NW_011461593.1:0-511 GCF_000754665.1 Bison bison bison | reverse complement strand
GAAAAAGTTGGCTTAAAGCTCAACATTCAGAAACGAAGATCATGGCATCTGGTCCCATCACTTCATGGGAGATAGATGGGGAAACAGTGGAAACAGTGTCAGACTTTATTTTTTTTGGGCTCCAAAAATCACTGCAGATGGTGATTGCAGCCATGAAACTAAAAGATGCTTACTCCTTGGAAGGAAAGTTATCACCAACCTAGATAGCATATTCAAAAGCAGAAACATTACTTTGCTAACAAAGGTTCGTCTAGTCAAGGCTATGGTTTTTCCTGTGGTCATGTATGGATGTGGGAGTTGGACTGTGAAGAAAGCTGAGCACTAAAGAATTGATGCTTTTGAACTGTGGTGTGGGGGAAGACTCTTGAGAGTCCCTTGGACTGCAAGGAGATCCAACCAGTCCATTCTAAAGGAGATCAGTCCTGGGTGTTCATAGGAAGGACTGATGCTAAAGCTGAAACTCCAATACTTTGGCCACCTCATGCGAAGAGTTGATTCATTGGAAAAGATC
>NW_011461592.1:0-530 GCF_000754665.1 Bison bison bison | reverse complement strand
GGCCACGTCTGGAATGTCGTCGTGAGACCGGCCTCATCCTGAGATGCGACGGGAAGGTCGGGAACCCCTTCCAGACAAAGCAGGGGAGTCGACCCTCCTGTCGAGATCAGGAGGGTAGAAGGGGCTCAGAGGAAGTGGTGCCGGAAAACCTCGGTGTTCCTCTCCAGGGAGACCGGGATGCCGGGGAACTTTGTGGGGGCGCATCAAGGGTGCCAAGTACCGTTTCGACCTCCAATTCCTAACGTGGGACTTCTCCTGAGACGCTGTAGCGGGAAAGGGCTTCATCTTGCGATGACGGGAAACCACGTGGTTTTTCTCGAGTTGCGTCGGGATTCTCGAGTTACGACGAGGAATTCGGGATGCCTCTTGTGTTGGCCCAGGGAAGTCCAATCTTCCATTTGAGTTTCGAAGGAAACGCTGGGGATTGCTCGTCGAGTGACTGCAGGGCCAATAGACCTCAGTCTAGGCTTGTGTCCAGAAGACCAATGTTCCTCTCCAGGGGCGACCGGGATCTCGGAGTTGCATTCCAG
>NW_011461591.1:0-510 GCF_000754665.1 Bison bison bison | reverse complement strand
TATCTCTTGGAGCTCACTGGGTGGACTAAAGGAGTCAAGCCTCCTGAGGCGTTTGGAGGAAGTCGCGAGGTTGGCCTCTAGGCCATGCAGGAGACGAAGGCCCTCATCTCCGAGATGACGGGGGAGTCTCGGGGTGGTTCTCGAGCGGCGGCCCCAGGGTGCGGTTTCTCACGAGGTGCGACGGCGAGGTTAGTGAGCCTCTCGTGGGGCGCCAGGGAAGTCGGGTCTCCATGCGAGTGGCGAGGGGAGCGCGTCATTGCTCTCGAGTCATGGTAGGGGAAGCTGGCCTCGAGACGTGTGGAAGAAGGTCTCTCGAGGTCTTTCTCGGGTTGAGACAGGAAACCCTGGCTTCCCTCGACTTGTGCAGGTGACCTCAGGGGGCTTCTCATGGTGGCTCTGAGAAGTCAGGGAAACTGGATGTTGGGCGGGGCCTCTCGGGACTCCACGGGGTTTGGTGCATTGGAAGAGGGCCTCATCTCCAGTTGAGGCAGGAACCTCAGGGTTCCTCTG
>NW_011461590.1:0-534 GCF_000754665.1 Bison bison bison | reverse complement strand
CGGTTTCTCACGAGGCACGACGCCGAGGTCAGTGAGCTTCTCGTGGGGCGCCAGGGACGTCGGGTCTCCATGCGAGTGGCGAGGGGGAGCGCGTCATTGCTCTCGAGTCATGGTAGGGGAATCTGGCCTCGAGACGTGTTGAAGAAGGTCTCTCGAGGTCTTTCTCGGGTTGAGGCGGGAAACCCTGACTTCCCTCGATTTGTGCAGGTGACCTCAGGGGGCTTCTCATGGTGGCTCTGAGAAGTCAGGGAAACTGGAGGTGGGAGGGGCCTCTCGGGACTCCCCTGGGTTTGGTGCATTGGAAGAGGGCCTCATCTCCAGTTGAGGCAGGAACCTCAGGGTTCCTCTGATTTCGGACTCCGATCGCAGGGTCCCTGCAGACTGGGGACAGGAGAGTCAGGCCTCGTCTTGGGTTGAGGCATGGAACTCCGCTTGCCTCTCGAGGTGTCCCCGGGGAGAGAGGCCACTTGTCGAGCTGTATTTGGAACCTGGGGATTTTTTCCGGACGATGCACGGGCGAGGCACTGCCCCTTC
>NW_011461589.1:0-527 GCF_000754665.1 Bison bison bison | reverse complement strand
TTTAGGTGATTTTACATCATCTTCTGGCCAGAAGGCCTACTAACATTTTATGACTCTTGACAAGGACTTATCAACAAAGACTTATTTTCTCTGAGAGTAATTATTTCAAGGTTTGGCACCATCTTCCAAAGATAAAATTGCATTCCTATAGGGCGGATGTGTAATGGGTTTACAACAAAGAAAGAATTTATTGCCTTAAGGGTCTAAAGTTACTAACACCAAGGCCACTACTTATTTTTTCTACATACCCACTATTAATTGATACACATTCAAGGATACAATTCAGGGGATGTGAAAACTTGGCAACAAGCATTGACTCATCAATGAAATCCTTTACTAGTTTATTCTGACAGTTTTTAACTCTCTGAGAGGCTCTAAGCTATTTGAATATCTTAAGCTTCCCATGCCTCTCGAGGCTGGGAGACTGTAAACAATCGTATGCATAGCTGCAGGAGTCCGGGTAAACTTGTCAGGCGAGTTAGAGAGCCATCAGAGGGGTTTGGATTTAAACACTCCTAATTGCCCAG
>NW_011461588.1:0-516 GCF_000754665.1 Bison bison bison | reverse complement strand
CCATTAAATGTAATGTAATATGTGAATCAGAGTGCTAGCCACTTAGAAACATTAAATGTTGTAGTAAACTTATGCAATATGATATCAAAATTGTTTTAGTTTACTGGATTTTCATTCATATAATATAAAGTGATTTCTATTAGATCAGTCATCAGAAGAAAGCAAGGGTTATTTTATAGAGGGCTTTCCACTGACATATGTTCACTTTCCTATATACACTAATGCAGAAATGGCTCCTATATTCTAGTTGATTTCTGCTGTTTTAGAGACTTTAAAGGAACAAATCAATTTCTGCAGTGATAGCGAAAAGAGAAATAAAAAGTAAAGTATATTTATGTGGCAAAAAAGCAAAACAAAACAAAACCAAACCCTAAAATTGCTTTCATTGTTTTTGTGTCAATACCAAATTAAAGGAATGAACTTGCTGTATATGTGGAAAATATTTCTTTTTAGTGCTTCTTGCTACACTTAATAAAATATGAAAAGAAATAAAAAAGAATCAGGAGAACTGCATAA
>NW_011461587.1:0-538 GCF_000754665.1 Bison bison bison | reverse complement strand
AGCCTGCCTAAATCATTGACTTCTAGCCACCTTTGGGATGCCAATGACCACCCACCCTTACCAGGCCGCAGAGGAGAAAGAAAACACTTACCACAGGAGGTCCGGGTAAGGAACAAGGAACTAACAAGCTCCCACCAACCAGGATTCTGCAGAGGTCAACAAGAGGTCAGCAAGAGATGGGAGACTGCAGTCCAGAGGTCCTAGCAACTTCCAGCGAGCAGCAAACGACCCAGCATAGTACAAAACGAATTACAATCGTAACCCAAAACAAATAAATCAACGGACAGAAGTTCTTGGAACACATGACTGAGGTTAGGGGTGAGGCAGTACATGTATGTGCCAGGATACTCTTAAAGTATACTCTTAACATAGATGAGGAGAACAAGGTAGGAGGAAAACTTACTGTTTGGTTCAGGTCGCTTCTGAGTCCGTTTTGGGGGAACCGACCTGAAGCCAGAGTCTAGCCGAAATACACAGGCTTTGAACATCGCTGAAGACCAACATTTCCTAAGGAAAAAACGCATTGCTTAGCTCAAGG
>NW_011461586.1:0-537 GCF_000754665.1 Bison bison bison | reverse complement strand
CGTGTCATTTTCTTTCTCATCCCAATCACTAATATAATCAATAGCAAAACAGCCCTGTTGCATTAACACCGCTCTTTTTTAGACAAGTCTGGTGAGTGGCATGTCATGGGTGTCACACTTCAACCCAGCCACTAATGTACTTGGTCCAGTTTGTCTTTGCCATCTTGTTCTCAAGGAAGGACTCCTCAAATACCACCTTCCCCTAATTTATCAGCCCTGTAAGCCTGTTAAAGGAGAAAATGAGGCTATCTCCCATGACTTGCTCTGTAAACCTTGCCTAGCCTTAGATCACAGCTGCTGCTCCAAGAAAAAGTGTGCCTTAAAAGCCCAAGGGTTTTACTTGGAAGTCAGCATTTAGATTTTTGGATTCTAGAAACAAAAGACTACTTTCTTTTGCTTTTGGTCACATGTTTCACCTCTTGGACGTCATGGAAACTGGAGTGTTGCAACACAAAAACCAGTTCAACTGGTTACATTCTTAAGGCCAGTCCAGTTCTGGCTGAATCATTGTTTAGCTCTCTCTTAACCCACCTTTTC
>NW_011461585.1:0-516 GCF_000754665.1 Bison bison bison | reverse complement strand
CCCCTCAAAACTCCCCCAAGACTGTAGGGGAAACCAGAACTTCTTTATATGCCAGCTACTGAGGCACGTTTATACCCCAAGGTAAACTTTACTGTCATTGCTGTTAGATCAAGGTGCGTTTAGGACATATTCTCCTTTTATTTTTGACTCCCCTTTTCCATTTTTGGCAAGGTGATTAAAAGAGAAAAGAGAAATCAGCTTTGCTGGGTTTAGGTCTTAGATGGTTCACTTCCCTACAGCTTCTGAGGGAACAGTTTTCACATGGCCAGGTGAGGGCATGCCTGGGTGTAGGGGGAGGACTGATGGGAATACTGACTATGGGGTGTATTTGCTGGGTGCTCTAGAGACTGTTTTGGGGACCATGAGTCAATATGGTAGAATCCCATTAGAGACACAGAGCACACATGTCATTCATTCCCTGCTCCCTTCTTCTCTCCCTCCCTTTCCCTTCCTTCCTTAAGCATTCATTTTGTAGGCAATATGGATAAAGAAATAAGCAAAACATGGCCTCTCCTT
>NW_011461584.1:0-568 GCF_000754665.1 Bison bison bison | reverse complement strand
CTCGAGAATCCCGCCGTAACTCGAGAAAAACCACGTGGCTCCCCCGTCATCGCAAGATGAAGCCCTTTCCCGCTACAGCGTCTCAGGAGAAGTCCCACGTTAGGAATTGGAGGTTCGACAGGGCACTTGGCACCCTTGATGCGACCCACAAAGTTCCCCGAAATCCCGGTCTCCCTCGAGAGGATCACTGAGGTTTTTCCGGCACCCCCTCCTCTGAGCCTTTTCTCCCCTCCTGATCTGGACAGGAGGGTCGACTCCCCTGCTTTGTCTGGAAGGGGTTCCCGACCTTCCGGTCGCACCTCAGGATGAGGCCGGTCTCACGAAGACATTCCAGACGTGGCCTCGTGTGTGGTTCCACGTTCCGTAGGACCCCGATTTCCCGGTCCACTCTTGAGAAGAACCCGATGCCCGGACACCTCTCCGAACTCCACCCTGTGAATGAAGTCCACACGAAGGGGCAGTTTTTCCGTGCACCGTTCGGAAAAAAACCCCAGGTTCCAAATACAGCTCGACAAGCGGCCTCTCTCCCCGGGGACATCTCGAGAGGCAAGCGGAGTTCCATGCCTCA
>NW_011461583.1:0-530 GCF_000754665.1 Bison bison bison | reverse complement strand
GAGGCCAACCTCGCGACCTCTCTCCAAACGCCTCAGGAGGCTTGACTCCCTTTTAGTCCACCCAGTGAGCTCCAAGAGATAGCCGTCGCGACTCGAGAGCAGAGCGGGGTTCTTTGCTTCCACTCGAGATGAATGCCTGTCTCCCCGGGTGCACCTGGAATGCAACCCCGAAATCCCGGTCGCCCCTGGAGAGGAACATTGGCTTCTGGACACAAGCCTAGATGAGGTCTATTGGCCCTGCAGTCACTCGAGGGCAATCCCCAGCTTTCCTTCGCAACTCGAATGGAAGATTGGACTTCCCTGGGCCAACACAAGAGGCATCCCGAATTCCCCGTCGTAACTCGAGAATCCCGCCGCAACTCGAGAAAAACCACGTGGTTCCCCCGTCATCGCAAGATGAAGCCCTTTCCCGCTACAGCGTCTCAGGAGAAGTCCCACGTTAGGAATTGGAGGTCGAAACGGTACTTGGCACCCTTGATGCGCCCCACAAAGTTCCCCGGCATCCCGGTCTCCCTGGAGAGGAACACCGA
>NW_011461582.1:0-506 GCF_000754665.1 Bison bison bison | reverse complement strand
ATCACTTCATGGGAAATAGATGGGGAAACAGTGGAAACAGTGTCAGACTTATTTTTTTGGGGCACCAAAAATCACTGCAGATGGTGACTGCAGCCATGAAATTAAAAGACACTTACTCCTTGGAAGGAAAGTTATGACCAACCTAGATAGCATATTCAAAAGCAGAGACATTACTTTGCCAACAAAGATCCGTCTAGTCAAGGCTATGGTTTTTCCTGTGGTCATGTATGGATGTGAGAGTTGGAATGTGAAGAAGGCTGAGCACCAAAGAATTGATGCTTTTGAACTGTGGTGTTGGAAAAGACTCTTGAGAGTCCCTTGGACTGCAAGGAGATCAAACCAGTCCATTCTGGAGGAGATCAGCCCTGGGATTTCTTTGGAAAGAATGATGCTAAAGCTGAAACTCCAGTACTTTGGCCACCTCATGCGAAGAGTGACTCATTGGAAAAGACCCTGATGCTGAGAGGGATTGGGGGCAGGAGGAGAAGGGGACGACAGAGGATGAG
>NW_011461581.1:0-525 GCF_000754665.1 Bison bison bison | reverse complement strand
TAAAATTAAATTAAATAAAAAAAGAATAAAGCTCGAGGACACACACTTCCTGCTTTTTGAAACACAATGGTTCAAACAATATGGCACTGACATTCCAGCAGTAATGCAGATCCTGGAACAAAACTGAACACTCAGAAATACAATTTTTCAAAACCACCCAACTAACACTTATGAAAGGAAACAAGATCACAGTGTAGAAAACACATCCTCTCCAAGAGACAGGACTGGAAAAACAATACTTAACATAAAAGTAGACCCCCTTTGTTACACTAGAATCTACTGAAAATTACCCTGAAATAGATCAGAGATTTAAACACAGAGCTGAACCCATAAAACTACTACAAGAGAACACAGTGTACAACTACCAAATTCCACCCTGCTCTTTGCTTTTGGTATAGGACACCAAACCCATAAGCAACACAAGCAAAACCTAGTAAGTGAAACTATATCACACTAAATCGATTTTGCACGGAAAAGGACACTGTCAACAACAACAACAAAAGACAGTGTACTAGATCGGTAAAA
>NW_011461580.1:0-513 GCF_000754665.1 Bison bison bison | reverse complement strand
CATAGTATAATATATTATATGCTGTGAAAAGTAGAGTTTTAGTTGCTCAGTATTTCCGACTCTTTGCCACCCCAAGCTCACCAGGTTCCTCTGTCCATGGAATTCTCCAGGCAAGAATACTGGAGTAGGTAGCCATTCCCTTCTCCAGGGGATCTTCCCAACCCAGGGATCGACCCTAGGGTCTCCTGCATTGCAGGCAGGCTGTTTCCCGTCTGAGCCCCCAGGGCAGCCCTTACTGTGCTGTACTTATGCCCAACTGCTGTGGCGTGCTGGGTACTGTGCAGCGGCCCTCCTGGGTGCCCTGCTTCTGGATGCAGCAGTGCTCACCTTGGGGAAGTGGAAAAGATGTCTGGTTTTGTTTTAATTGCATCCAGATTTGATTTTGTTTTTCTCAGTTCTTATTCTTCTGACTTTTCAGCTCTTGCCTTTCTTAATGTTCCCCATGTTCTCTTAAAATCTTAACTATTAAAATGGACATGACAGTTCTCTGGGCGGGGAACATAGGCTGCCTGG
>NW_011461579.1:0-535 GCF_000754665.1 Bison bison bison | reverse complement strand
TGAATCAGAGAGAATAAAAGAAAAACGAATTAAAAGAAATGAGGACAATCTCAGAGACCTCCAGGACAATATTAAACGCTACAACATTCGAATCATAGGGGTTCCAGAAGAAGAAGACAAAAGAAAGACCATGAGAAAATACTTGAGGAGATAATAGTTGAAAACTTCCCTAAACTGGGGAAGGAAATAATCACCCAAGTCCAAGAAACCCAGAGAATCCCAAACAGGATAAATCCAAGGCAAAACACCCCAAGACACATATTAATCAAATTAACAAAGATCAAACACAAAGAACAAATATAAAAGCAGCAAGGGAAAAACAACAAATAACACACAAGGGAAATCCCATAAGGATAACAGCTGATCTTTCAATAGAAACTCTTCAAGCCAGGAGGGAATGGCAAGACATACTTAAAATGATGAAAGAAAATAACATACAGCCCAGATTATTGTACCCAGCAAGGATTTTATTCAAGTATGAAGGAGAAATCAAAAGCTTCTCAGACAAGCAAAAGCTGAGAGAATTCTGCACCAC
>NW_011461578.1:0-557 GCF_000754665.1 Bison bison bison | reverse complement strand
GTGGCCACTCTCAGGAGGATGTCTTGGGTTTTCTGTTCATCCCTTTATGACTTGCCACTTATACTGTTATGAGGAATGTGCACAGGTACACAGAAGTTGGGTGCTTCCCCTAGTGGTCTTGGCTCGGCAAGCATCCGGAAAACTACTCTGTTCCACCCCAGGTGGTGCCGGAATAAAAGGGAAATCAAACCAAGGTTTTAATGCTGAGGACCTGGACATCAATCTGGGATGCCATCAGGTCTAACCCTGGTGCATCTCCACCATGCCTGGGTGGTAGAACGAGGGGGGTTGGGAGTAGGACACCTTCACCTGTAAGAGACAGGTTAGCTCTGGCCAGGGAAGGAAGCTTAGGTGGAAAATCAGTCTCCAACCCCGTCTAGAGCAGGGGCAGACACCTCTGGTAGAAAAAAGCCATGGCACTGGGCACTGCTTTTTTCTCTCTTACAGATGGGGCCTAACAGTCCAGAACCACCCCCCTTGAATAATATCTTGAAAACCTGGGATAATTTTGATCCTCAAGGCCTAAAAATCCCTTATATATGGGGTTTCTTTGCTTT
>NW_011461577.1:0-506 GCF_000754665.1 Bison bison bison | reverse complement strand
CCTCCAGGGGTCGGAGAGGCGGTTCCTCAGCCCTGGCCTGGGGCAGTTCCAACACCAGGTCCTCCTGGGGAGCTGGAGGGAAACAGAAGGCCATCAGGACAGAGGAGAGGCTGCTTACAAAAATCTCAGGGTTTTGTTTGTTTGTTTGATGGGACATGGGGTGGAATGTGTACATGAGAGAGGTTAGTAACTATGGACTCAGCTGCTCTTGAATCCTCCTCTTTGCTGGATGAAGTACAAGAAAGGGGACAAGCAGGAAGGCAATGAAAGAGAGTGCCTGCATTTAACTGGTGATAACCAAACCAATGGGGAAAAGTGAAACAATACAATGCACGCCAGTTTTCAAAGACAGAGACCCATGACCCTCCTGCCTGTTTAGAGCTTCTGGTAAATCACACCTATCTTCTGGATTTCTTCCTGGATCACTGCATCCTCAGGATGTGCTGTTTCAGCCATTGTACTTACCAAGTCTGTGAAACTTTATTCTTGATTAAAAGTAAACTCTT
>NW_011461576.1:0-527 GCF_000754665.1 Bison bison bison | reverse complement strand
AGGAGACGAAGGCCCTCATCTCCGCGATGACGGGGGAGTCTCGGGGTGGTTCTCGAGCGGCGGCCCCAGGGTGCGGTTTCTCACGAGGTACGACGGCGAGGTCAGTGAGCCTCTCGTGGGGCGCCAGGGAAGTCGGGTCTCCATGCGAGTGGCGAGGGGGAGCGCGTCATTGCTCTCGAGTCATGGGAGGGGAATCTGGCCTCGAGACGTGTTGAAGAAGGTCTCTCGAGGTCTTTCTCGGGTTGAGGCAGGAAACCCTGGCTTCCCTCGACTTGTGCAGGTGACCTCAGGGGGCTTCTCATGGTGGCTCTGAGAAGTCAGGGAAACTGGAGGTGGGAGGGGCCTCTCGGGACTCCACAAGGTTTGGTGCATTGGAAGAGGGCCTCATCTCCAGTTGAGGCAGGAACCTCAGGGTTCCTCTGATTTCAGACTCCGATCGCAGGGTCCCTGCAGACTGGGGACAGGAGAGTCAGGCCTCGTCTTGGGTTGAGGCATGGAACTCCGCTTGCCTCTCGAGGTGTCCCCGG
>NW_011461575.1:0-501 GCF_000754665.1 Bison bison bison | reverse complement strand
AGTGTCAGACTATCTTTTTGGGCTCCAAAATCACTGCAGATGGTGACTGCAGCCATGAAAGTAAAAGATGCTTACTCCTTGGAAGGTAAATTATGACCAACCTAGATAGCATACTGAAAAGCAGAGACATTACTTTGCCAACAAAGATCCATTTTAGTCAAGACTATGGTTTTTCCAGTGGTCATGTACGGATGCGCGAGTTGGACTGTGAAGAAGGCTGAGTGCTGAAGACTTGATGTCTTTTGACCTGTGGTGTTGGAGAAGACTCTTGAGAGTCCCTTGGACTGCAAGGAGATCCAACCAGTCCATTCTAAAGGAGATCACGCCCGTGGGATTTTCTTTGGGAAGGAATGATAACTAAAGCTAGAAACTCCAGTTACGTTTGGCCACCTCATGCGAAGAGTTGACTCATTAGGAAAAGACTCTGATGCGTGGGAGGAAGTTGGGGCAGGAGGACAAGGGGATGACAGAGGATGAGATGGCTGGATGGCATCACTGACT
>NW_011461574.1:0-506 GCF_000754665.1 Bison bison bison | reverse complement strand
GCAGGGACCTTGCGATCTGAGTCTGAAGTCAGAGGAACCCTGAGGTTCCTGCCTCAACGGGAGATGAGGCCCTCTTCCAATGCACCAAACCCAGTGGAGTCCCGAGAGGCCCCTCCCACCTCCAGTTTCCCTGACTACTCAGAGCTACCATGAGAAGCCCCCTGAGGTCACCTGCACAAGTCAAGTGAAGCCAGGGTTTCTGCCTCAACCCGAGAAAGACCTCGAGAGACCTTTTTCAACACGTCTTGAGGCCAGATTCCCCTACCATGACTCGAAAGCAATGACGCGCTCCCCCTCGCCACTCGCATGGAGACCCGACTTCCCTGGCGCCCCACGAGAGGCTCACTGACCTCGCCGTCGTACCTAGGGAGAAACCGCACACTGTGGTCGCCGCTCGAGAACAACCCTGAGACTCCCCCATCATCGCAAGTTGAGGGCCTTCGTCTCCTGTATGGCCTAGAGACCAATCTCTCGACCTCTCTCCAACGCCTCAGGAGGCTTGACTC
>NW_011461573.1:0-526 GCF_000754665.1 Bison bison bison | reverse complement strand
CACAAGCCTAGATGAGGTCTATTGGCCCTGAAGTCACTCGAGAGCAATCCCCAGCTTTCCTTCGCAACTCGAATGGAAGATTGGACTTCCCTGGGCCAACACAAGAGGCATCCCGAATTCCCCGTCGTAACTCGAGAATCCCGCCGCAACTCGAGAAAAACCACGTGGTTCCCCCGTCATCGCAAGATGAAGCCCTTTCCCGCTACAGCGTCTCAGGAGAAGTCCCACGTTAGGAATTGGAGGTCGAAACGGTACTTGGCACCCTTGATGCACCCCCACCAAGTTCCCCGTCATCCCGGTCTCCCTGGAGAGGAACACCGAAGTTTTCCGGCACCACTTCCTCTGAGCCCCTTCTACCCTCCTGATCTCCACAGGAGGGTCGACTCCCCTGCTTTGTCTGGAAGGGGTTCCCGACCTTCCGGTCGCACCTCAGGATGAGGCCGGTCTCACGACGACATTCCAGACGTGGCCTCCTGGGTGCTTCCACATTGCGAAGCCACCCGATTTCCCGGTCCCCTCTTGGTAA
>NW_011461572.1:0-530 GCF_000754665.1 Bison bison bison | reverse complement strand
CTTTTTGGTTATTAGTTATCAGTTTTGTACCTGTACTTTCTTTACAATTTTCGCGACCTTGTTTGTTTTTGTTTGTTCGTTTTTTTCTATTCTTTCTTTTCCTTCTTCTTTCTTTAACATCATATTTTTGAAATTCCAAACTCTACTCTAGATTTTAATTTTTGCTTTTATGTATTTGTTACCAATTTTGTACCTTTAAGAACCCAATCTTCAGGACCCATTTTTCACTAGGGAGCAAGAATACTGGCTTGACTGCTCTCTCTCCCTTTAGACTCTCCTTTTTCTCCACCAGGTCGCCTGTGTCTCCTCCCTAACCCCTCTACTCTACCCAACTCTGTGAATTTCTGTGTGTTCCAGATGGTGGAGAACACTTAGGGAACTGATTACTGGCTGGATCTGTCTCCCTCCTTTTCATTCCCCCCTTTTATCCTTCTGGCCACCTCTGTCATCTTCCTCCTCCTCCTCTTTTCTGTATAACTCCGTGAACATCTCTGAGTGGTCCAGTTGTGGAGTGCACATAAGGAAGTGAC
>NW_011461571.1:0-515 GCF_000754665.1 Bison bison bison | reverse complement strand
AGAGAGCAATCAAGCCAGTAATCAACTCCTAAGTAAAAAATGGGTATTGAAAGATTGGGTTCCTAAAGGTACAAAATTGATAACAAACAACCAAAAGCAAAGATTAAAAGTCTAGAGTAGAGGTTAGATTCTACTAAAATGACAGTTAATTTAAAAAAAAGTACACAAAAAATGATAAAATATAAATATATGAAGTTTGCTTTAAAAATACGGTCTTTTGTTTTCTGCAAGGTAATAGGAGGTTACAAAATGAAATTAAAGGAGTAATAGAGGACTAAATTTTTTTTAATTTAAAAATTACAATGTAAAAATATATCTAGGAATTTCTCTGGAGCTGTTGTGGGCAGTGTGAGGTGAGTTCAGATAGTTCCTTGATCCAGCTTATACTTCTCAAGATCTATGTGTTCCTTCCAATGTAGTCAGTGCTAACTACAGGGCTTTAATCTGTTGCACCTGTCATTTCCAGAGTGGTTCCCTCTGTTTATTTTAGCTTCTTCTGTTTGCTGGTCTTTTCA
>NW_011461570.1:0-508 GCF_000754665.1 Bison bison bison | reverse complement strand
CCCATGGACTGCGGCCCATCAGGCTCCTCTGTCCGTGGCATTTCCCAGGCGAGGATACTGGGAGTGGGTTGCCATTTCCTTCTCCGGCGGGATCTTCCCGACCCAGGGATCAAACCCCAGTCTCCTGCGCGCGGATGCCTTGCCATCTGAACCAGGACATTGCTCATTCCCTAGGCAAAATACAAAGAATAGAGCTCGTGTTCTACTAAAATGGAAAGATGATTTCAGAAACTAGAAGCTGTCCTTTGTTGGTATCTTTGAATCTTTATGTAGTTTTCGTTGATTTTTACTGTTAAGGCTAACTGAACAAGGCAAGAGAGAAACCCCAGAATTGAAAAGCAATTGACGGTTTTGAAAGAAACATGTGCAGGTGAAGCTCTCTTCCTTTTTGAGAGATGGTTAAATGCAAAATCTTGATTCAACACATATGACTTTTGTGCACTTTATTTCAAATCTCCATGACAAAACCCTAAGGCGACCAGGAAGAAAGGAGTAGAGGGGCAGACAC
>NW_011461569.1:0-551 GCF_000754665.1 Bison bison bison | reverse complement strand
AGAGCAAAGGTGTGTGGGCTATACAAGAAAAAGAATTAACTCAAGGGTCCCAGGTTACAAACATTAAAGCTACTACTTACCACCAATTATATTAATCAATACACTGCCAGGGACACAGCAGGTAAGGGATATGGAAACTTAGCAGCAAACATTGGCCCAACAAGTGAAAATCCCTTCACCAATACAATTTCTAATCAATCTTTCAACCACTCAAAAGAATCTGTGTTTTAGACAGTTTTAGAACATCTCCTGCCTCTCACAGTTGGGAGGCTCTGAACAATCACGTGTGGCCAGAAAAACCTATTCAGGCAGGCTAGAGGATTTCCAAAGGAGTTTGTAGGTTAAACACTGTCACACCCAGGAATTATTAACTGGAGCTGTAAGCTAACTCTTTTTTCAGAGAGAGGTAGTGGGGGACACGCCCCCCATAAAGTCAGAGGTGTAGGTGAAAGCACAAAGCAGAAAGTAGGCAGACTCTTGGTTTTGGGAGTAGATGCTCGAGTAATTTCCAGGGGGACTCCTGAAGCTGGATCCCGCCTTTGCGTATGCCG
>NW_011461568.1:0-546 GCF_000754665.1 Bison bison bison | reverse complement strand
TAAGTATTAACCTTTGATATTAATCACGTTAGACCTTAGGCTAAGTAAATTCTTTCCTTAACTAAAACCCACTACACCCCCACCCTGTAGGAATGTAACTTTACTTGGGTGGCATCTGTTTTGAGAATAATCAGCCCTGGAGAATAAGTGTCCTGATTGAGTGACCGCTGTCACAAGGAGAGGGTCGTAAATTGTCAGCAGGCCCCCCTGGCCAGAAGATGATGTAACACCCCTAAGACCTCTGTATACATTTGTGTGAAGCACCTGACTTTAATAAAAGTCAGGACTGCTGTTCCCACGTGACTTTTGTATAACATCTCAGTGTATAAAAACAGACTCTGGAAAATAAAGAATTGGGATCAGTTTCTCGAAATACTGGTCTCCCCATGTCGCTCTCTCTCCCACTCTGGCTGAGTCTCCATCTGGAGCGCGGAACCCACCATGCTTACTAATTATGCCTGGGCTTCTAAGATCCGACCGGGGACGCCTCAGTGTCTCCTCTCCTTCGGGAGAACGGAAGGACGCCTGCGGCCTACGTAAGTGGTG
>NW_011461567.1:0-511 GCF_000754665.1 Bison bison bison | reverse complement strand
CTTCCAAGGAGTAAGCGTCTTTTAATTTCATGGCTGCAGTCACCATCTGCAGTGATTTTGGAAGCCCCAAAAATAAACTCTGACACTGTTTCCACTGTTTCCCCATCTATTTCCCATGAAGTGATGGGACCAGTTCCGTGATTCTTAGTTTTCTTATTGTTGAGCTTTAAGCCAACTTTTTTCCCCTCTCCTCTTTCACTTTCATCAAGAGGCTTTTTTAGTTCCTCTTCACTTTCTGCCATAAGGGTGGTATCATCTGCACATCTGAGGTTATTGATATTTCTCCTGGCAATCTTGATTCCAGCTTGTGCTTCTTCCAGCCCAGCATTTCTCATGATGTACTCTGCATATAAGTTAAATAAGCAGGGTGACAATATACAGCTGACGTACTCCTTTTCCTATTTGGAACCAGTCTGTTGTTCCATGTCCAGTTCTAACTGTTGCTTCCTGACCTACATATAGGTTTCTCAAGAGGCAGGTGAGGTGATCTGGTATTCCCATCTCTTTCAGA
>NW_011461566.1:0-516 GCF_000754665.1 Bison bison bison | reverse complement strand
AACCAGCCCATGATCAGTGAGCTCCGGGCAGTACTTTGGTCCCAGGTTTGGAGGCCAAGGCCCGGAACGCGGGAAAGAAGAGGCTGGCTGCCGGCGGGTGCTTGCAAGCCTGTTACTGGGAAGGACCGAGTGAGCTTCCACACCGGCGGAGCTCCAGCTCTGCGCCCAGGCGCGATAGCACAGAGCCCCGGCCGAGAGGCTGCTCTGGGCTGGGCGAGCCTCCCCAAGCCCTGCCCAGCTTCTAGCGTTCGCGCCCGGGAAGGAGCAGGCTGCGGGAGTGTGGGAGACGTGACTGGTGCCTGACTGGTGCCTCAGCTCAGCTCTCGCCTTCCCTTCGGACCTAGGAGCCAGGCGTCCTTGCAGGAGGGCGTTAGGGGCTGGGGGTGTGCACACTGCCAAAGCCTCCCGCAGGGAGAGCTCTTTCCGAGGGAAAGGAAGCGCCCCAGGCTGCATTCCCAAGCTGGTGCTTCCCCGCCCAGACTAAGCGCCGCACGGAGGGAATCAGGGTCCCGGTGC
>NW_011461565.1:0-508 GCF_000754665.1 Bison bison bison | reverse complement strand
AAGTAATTTATTATATTGATTACTATTAACTGTTAACTATTAAATTGTATTTATTTAAATTAATATTTAATTTATTTTAATTTAAATAATATTTCAATTATTGTGCTTGATTTATTCATATTTTCTATTTGTTCCTGGTTCAGTCTTTAAAAGATTGTACTTTTCTAAGAATTTGTCCTTTTGTTCCAGGATATCCATTTTATTGTCATGCAGTTATTTCCAATTGTCTCTTATGACCCTTTGTCTTTCTGTGTGGTCTGTTGTAACATCTCCTTTGTCATTTCAAGTTGCTTTGAGTCTTCTCCTTGTTTTTCTTGATGAGTCCGGCTAATGATTTGTCAATTTTGTTTATGTTCTCCAAGACGTATCTTATTGTTCTATTGATCTTTGCTCGTGTTTCCTTCATTTCCATTTATTTCTGCTCTGATCTTTATGATTTCTTTCCTTCTGCTCACTTTGGAGGTTTTGTGGCCATTTTCCTCTTTTCTAGGTTCTTTAGGTGTTAGAT
>NW_011461564.1:0-529 GCF_000754665.1 Bison bison bison | reverse complement strand
TTCCATTCACCATTGCAACGGAAAGAATAAAATACTTAGGAATATATCTACCTAAAGAAACTAAAGACCTATATATAGAAAACTATCAAACACTGGTGAAAGAAATCAAAGAGGACACTACTAGATGGAGAAATATACCATGTTCATGGATTGGAAGAATCAATATAGTGAAAATGAGTATACTACCCAAAGCAATTTATAGATTCAACGCAATCCCTATCAAGCTACCAACAGTATTCTTCACAGAGCTAGAACAAATAATTTCACAATTTGTATGGAAATACAAAAAACCTCGAATAGCCAAAGCGATCTTGAGAAAGAAGAATGGAACTGGAGGAATCAACCTACCTGACTTCAGGCTCTACTACAAAGCCACAGTTATCAAGACAGTATGGTACTGGCACAAAGACAGAAATATAGATCAATGGAATAAAATAGAAAGCCCAGAGATAAATCCACACACCTATGGACACCTTATCTTTGACAAAGGAGGCAAGAATATACAATGGATTAAAGACAATCTCTTTAA
>NW_011461563.1:0-501 GCF_000754665.1 Bison bison bison | reverse complement strand
TCAACAGTCCTTCCAATGAACACCCAGGACTGATCTCCTTTAGGATGGACTGGTTGGTTCTCCTTGCAGTCCAAGGGACTCTCAAGAGTCTTCTCCAACACCACAATTCAAAAGCATCAATTCTGCGCTCAGCTTTCTTTATAGCCACCAGGGAAGCCCCAAAAATCGATATGAAAACAACTGCATAAAAGTAATCAAGACATTGCCTAAATGAAGACAAAGAAGCACACAAAAGGAAATTCATGCCATCAAGTAAAATAATTATAATACCCTAGAAATGTTTGAATGTGGCATTAATTCAGGAATAGATGAATAGACCAATGCAACAGGATAGAATAACTACAAATCAACTAGTGCAGGGTAGGCAGAATAATGGTCTCCAAAGAAGCCCCCACCCATATTTTAATCCCTGGATGGAGTCTGTGAATGTGTCACATTAGATGATATATTAGTTTTCAGGGGCTGCCATAACAAAGCACTCCAGACTGGGTGGCTTAGACA
>NW_011461562.1:0-511 GCF_000754665.1 Bison bison bison | reverse complement strand
GAGGCTCACTGACCTCGCCGTCGTACCTCGTGAGAAACCGCACCCTGGGGCCGCCGCCGAGAACCACCCCGAGACTCCCCCGTCATCGCGGAGATGAGGGCCTTCGTCTCCTGCATGGCCTAGAGGCCAACCTCGCGACCTCTCTCCAAACGCCTCAGGAGGCTTGACTCCCTTTAGTCCACCCAGTGAGCTCCCAGAGATACCCGTCGCGACTCGAGAGCAGAGCGGGGTTCTTTGCTTCCACTCGAGATGAATGCCTGTCTCCCCGGGTGCGTCTGGAATGCAACCCCGAGATCCCGGTCGCCCCTGGAGAGGAACATTGGCTTCTGGACACAAGCCCAGATGAGGTCTATTGGCCCTGCAGTCACTCGAGAGCCAACCCCCAGCTTTCCTTCGCAACTCGAATGGAAGATTGGACTTCCCTGGGCCAACACAAGAGGCATCCCGAATTCCCCGTCGTAACTCGAGAACTCCCGCCGCAACTCGAAGAAAACCACGTCGGTTCCCCGTC
>NW_011461561.1:0-516 GCF_000754665.1 Bison bison bison | reverse complement strand
ATGCTTATTGCCTGCTGATTGCGTGGTTCGTGTGTGCTCAGCTCTTTGATTATTGCCTCCTGAGGTCCCTCTTCGGGGGCCACCTGCCAGGGACCAGCCCCAGTTGATTCACGGTATTCGAAGGAGAGATGGCCTAGGCGACTATTTATATGCTAATCAGAGATATCAAGAATAATAGTATGAGGATAGCTCAGTAGGAAATTTCGGTGGAGAAAAGATACTGAGTAGCTTGGTTTACCCGGGAGACCAATAAAACTTGAAGACAAGAAGTTTGCACCACTTACGTAGGCCACAGGCTCACTTTCGAATAGCGGAAGGTGCCTCACCCTAGACACCTTCTATAGTGGGTCTTAGCAGCCCAGGCACAATTAGTAAGCGTGGTGAGTTCCGAGCTCCAGATAGAGACTCAGCTGGAAGTTAAAGGGAAGAATGACAGGGAATTGATGAATTAGAGCTATAAGTTAACACTTTGACAGAGAGAGCGAGATGGTGGTGGGGGATAGCCCCCAGTAAAAT
>NW_011461560.1:0-553 GCF_000754665.1 Bison bison bison | reverse complement strand
AGACTGGGGACAGGAGAGTCAGGCCTCGTCTTGGGTTGAGGCATGGAACTCCGCTTGCCTCTCGAGATGTCTCCGGGGAGAGAGGCCGCTTGTCGAGCTGTAGTTGGAACCTGGGCTTTTTTCCGAACGATGCACGGAAAAACTGCCCCTTCCTGTGCACTTCATTCACAGGGTGGAGTTCGGAGAGGTGTCCAGGCATCGGGTTCTTCTCAAGAGGGGACCGGGAAATCGGGGTCCTACGGAATGTGGAACCACCCACGAGGCCACGTCTGGAATGTCTTAGTGAGACCGGCCTCAACCTGAGCTGCGACCGGAAGGTCGGGAACCCCTTCCAGACAAAGCAGGGGAGTCGACCCTCCTGTCCAGATCAGGAGGGGAGAAAGGGCTCAGAGGAGGGGGTGCCGGAAAACCTCAGTGTTCCTCTCGAGGGAGACCAGGATTTCGGGGAACTTTGTGGGTCGCATCAAGGGTGCCAAGTGCCCTTTCGACCTCCAATTCCTAACGGGGGACTTCTCCTGAGACGCTGTAGCGGGAAAGGGCTTCATCTTGCGAT
>NW_011461559.1:0-511 GCF_000754665.1 Bison bison bison | reverse complement strand
CGACATTCCAGACGTGGCCTCGTGGGTGCTTCCACATTGCGAAGCACCCCGATTTCCCGGTCCCCTCTTGGTAAGAACCCGATGCCCCGGACACCCTCTCCGAACTCCACCCTGTGAATGAAGTCAACACGAAGGGGCAGTGACTCGCCCGTGCATCGTCCGGAAAAGACCCCCAGGTTCCAAATACCGCTCGACAAGTGGCCTCTCTCCCCGGGGACACCTCGAGAGGCAAGCGGAGTTCCATGCCTCAACCCAAGACGAGGCCTGACTCTCCTGTCCCCAGTCTGCAGGGACCCTGCGATCGGAGTCTGAAATCAGAGGAACCCTGAGGTTCCTGCCTCAACTGGAGATGAGGCCCTCTTCCAATGCACCAAACCCTGTGGAGTCCCGAAAGGCTTCCCGCCCCCCCCAAATCCAGTTTCCCTGACTTCTCAGAGCCACCATGAGAAGCCCCCTGAGGTCACCTGCACAAGTCGAGGGAAGCCAGGGTTTCCTGCCTCAACCCGAGAAA
>NW_011461558.1:0-503 GCF_000754665.1 Bison bison bison | reverse complement strand
AGCAAGGTGAAAAGACAGCCTTCAGAATGGGAGAAAATAATAGCAAATGAAGCAACTGACAAACAACTAATCTCAAAAATATACAAGCAACTCCTCCAGCTCAAACTCCAGAAAAATAAATGACCCAATCAAAAAATGGGCCAAAGAACTAAATAGACATTTCTCCAAAGAAGACATACAGATGGCTAACAAACACGTGAAAAGATGCTCGACATCACTCATTATCAGAGAAATGCAAATCAAGACCACTATGAGGTACCATTTCACACCAGTCAGAATGGCTGCGATCCAAAAGTCTACAAATAATAAATGTTGGAGCGGGTGTGGAGGAAAGGGAACCCTCTTACACTGTTGGTGGGAATGCAAACTAGTCCAGCCACTATGGAGAACAGTGTGGAGATTCCTTAAAAAACTGGAAATAGAACTGCCTTATGATCCAGCAGTCCCACTGCTGGGCATACACACTGAGGAAACCAGAAGGGAAAGAGACACGTGTACCCCAA
>NW_011461557.1:0-538 GCF_000754665.1 Bison bison bison | reverse complement strand
GTCATCGCGGAGATGAGGGCCTTCGTCTCCTGTATGGCCTCGAGGCCAGCCTCTCGACCTCTCTCCTAACGCCTCAGGAGGCTTGACTCCCTTTAGTCCACCCAGTGAGCTCCAAGAGATACCCGTCGCGACTCGAGAGCAGAGCGGGGTTCTTTGCTTCCACTCGAGATGAATGCCTGTCTCCCCGGGTGGGTCTGGAATGCAACCCCGAGATCCCGGTCGCCCCTGGAGAGGAACCTTGGCTTTAGGACACAACACTAGATGAGGTCTATTGGCCCTGCAGTCACTCGAGAGCAATCCCCAGCTTTCCTTCGCAACTCGAATGGAAGATTGGACTTCTCTGGGCTAACACAAGAGGCATCCCGAATTCCCCCGTCGTAACTCGACGTAATCCCGCCGCAACTCGAGACTAAACCACGTGTTCCCCCGTCATCGCAAGATGAAGCCCTTTCCCGCTACAGCGTCTCAGGAGAAGTCCCACGTTAGGAATTGGAGGTCGAAACGGTACTTGGCACCCTTGATGCGCCCCACAAAGTTC
>NW_011461556.1:0-525 GCF_000754665.1 Bison bison bison | reverse complement strand
AACCATTTCAGTTTATCTTTTTGTATGGTAGAATACTGTTCAAGCTTTTGAATATCCCCTGTGTTGCATATTCATTCACCCACCGATGGACACTTGAATGGGTTCTACCTTTGGGCTATTGTGAATAAGGTCGCTATGAATATTTGTGTACCAGTTTTTGTTTGAATTATTAACAACTACATAGTACTATGTATGAAAGAAACCACAAGGACCTACTCTATAGTTTTGGAAACTGTATTGAATATCTTATGATAATGTATAATGGAACAGAATCTCCAAAGGAATATATGAAAAAGACACGATACCCTGATAATTATTGTGCCAACACTATGTATTTCTACACGCCACTAAAATATTCACATCCGTAAGTATATTTCACTGCTTGGTTGTATAAAAATAGAGAAGTCAAACAGAGAAGAAATAAACTTCCTGTCATTGCTCATCATCATTTATGCACTATTACTACCTGTAACACTCATTTTATAAATAAGTGCTGGACTAGGAATTGACATTTGTGTAAACCAA
>NW_011461555.1:0-519 GCF_000754665.1 Bison bison bison | reverse complement strand
GTATAAACATCTGGAGAATTTGTGCAGGTAAACTGGAAACACACACACAGAAAAGTCAGTCCTGGGTTGGCAGCTGGTGCCCCAGCCCCCTGCCCCCTCCTGACACCCCCACCCCCCACCCCATTTGGGGCTTCAGCTGCTTTGAGAATTCAGAGAAACATGGAGGACCAAGCAGATCAAGGAGAGAATTCTGTGGCTGACTTTATTCTGACATATAGCTAAAAGCTGCTGGTAAAAAAAACTCAAAAGCCCAATCCAGCTTTCTAGCTGAGATGTGAACAGGACAGAGCAGACAGCCTCCTGCCCTCAGAGTTGCTCGAGCAGGGCTGGGCCCCAGGGCCGGACCCACCAGAGGACCACCCAGAGCAGCACCTGCAAGGGAGGGTGGCCCCTTAGCGGCGGCCAAGCCCCAGATGCCGGTGCACCTCCATGTGAAACGCTGGCCTCCATACGGAGAGGCCCAGGGCAGGGCAGCCTCGTGAACCCTGACACTCTGGGCCCTGTTCCCTCCGAGAACGT
>NW_011461554.1:0-512 GCF_000754665.1 Bison bison bison | reverse complement strand
TTCGGTGGAGAAAAGAGACTGAGTAGCTTGGTTTACGCGGGAGACCAAGAAAATTTCAAGACAAGAAGTTTGCACCACTTACGTAGGCCGCAGCCGCCCTCTCGAAGAGCGGAAGGTGCCTCACCCTAGACACCTTCTCGAGTGGGTCTTAGCAGCCCAGGCATAATTAGGAAGCGTGGTGGGTTCCGCGCTCCAGATGGAGATTCGGCTGGGATTTAGAGGGAGGAATGACAAGGAACTTTATGAATTGGAGCTGTAAGGTAACTCTTTGACAGAGAGAGCGAGATGGTGGGTGGGGGACAGCCCCAGTGAAATCAGAGGTGAGAGCACAAAGCAATAAAGTAGGCAGACTCTGGTTATTTGGGGGGGAGATGCTCGAGAATATCCGGGTGGACTTCTGAGGCTGGGTCCCGCATTTGCGTATGCCGAGTCTCCTTCCTCATGACCTTTGTCCAGAGTGGAATGCCTCACCGGCTCCGGGCACATGGTCAGTGCATGCTGAGTCACGATAT
>NW_011461553.1:0-513 GCF_000754665.1 Bison bison bison | reverse complement strand
CCCTTTCCCGCTACAGCGCCTCAGGTGAAGTCCCACGTTAGGAATTGGAGGTCGAAAGGGCACTTGGCACCCTTGATGCGACCCACAAAGTTCCCCGAAATCCCGGTCTCCCTCGAGAGGAACACCGAGGTTTTCCGGCACCCCCTCCTCTGAGCCCTTTCTCCCCTCCTGATCTGGACAGGAGGGTCGACTCCCCTGCTTTGTCTGGAAGGGGTTCCCCGACCTTCCGGTCGCACCTCAGGATGAGGCCGGTCTCACGAAGACAGTCCAGACGTGGCCTCGTGGGTGGTTCCACATTCCGTAGGACCCCGATTTCCCGGTCCCCTCTTGATAAGATCCCGATGCCCGGACACCTCTCCGAACTCCACCCTGTGAATGAAGTCAACACGAAGGGGCAGTTTTTCCGTGCATCGTTCGGAAAAAACCCCAGGTTCCAAATACAGCTCGACAAGTGGCCTCTCTCCCCGGGGACATCTCGAGAGGCAAGCGGAGTTCCATGCCTCCACCCAAGAC
>NW_011461552.1:0-563 GCF_000754665.1 Bison bison bison | reverse complement strand
TTTGCTTCCACTCGAGATGAATGCCTGTCTCCCCGGGTGCGTCTGGAATGCAACCCCGAGATCCCGGTCGCCCCTGGAGAGGAACATTGGCTTCTGGACACAAGCCTAGATGAGGTCTATTGGCCCTGCAGTCACTCGAGAGCAATCCCCAGCTTTCCTTCGCAACTCGAAGGGAAGATTGGACGTCCCTGGGCCAACACAAGAGGCATCCCGAATTCCCCGTCGTAACTCGAGAATCCCGCCGCAACTCGAGAAAATCCACGTGGTTCCCCCGTCATCGCAAGATCGAAGCCCTTTCCCGCTACAGCGTCTCTAGGTAGAAGTCCCACGTTAGGAATTGGAGGTCGAAACGGTACTTGGCACCCCGTTGATGCGACCCCACCAAGTTACCCCGGCATCCCGGTCTCCCTGGAGAGGAACACCGAGGTTTTCCGGCACCACTTCCTCTGAGCCCCTTCTACCCTCCTGATCTCCACAGGAGGGTCGACTCCCCTGCTTTGTCTGGAAGGGGTTCCCGACCTTCCGGTCGCACCTCAGGATGAGGCCGGTCTCACGACGACATT
>NW_011461551.1:0-548 GCF_000754665.1 Bison bison bison | reverse complement strand
TCAATAGTGGAGAGAGTGGGCTAGCCAGTAGTCACTTCCTTATGTGCACTCCACAACTGGACCACTCAGAGATGTTCACGGGGTTATACAGAGAAGAGAGAAGGAGGAAGGTAACAGAGGTGGCCAGAAGGATAAAGGGGGGAATGAAAAGGAGGGAGACAGATCCAGCCAGTAATCAGTTCCTTAAGTGTTCTCCACCGTCTGGAACACACAGAAATTCACAGAGTTGGGTAGAGTAGAAGGGGTTAGGGAGGAGACACAGGCGACCTGGTGGAGAAAAAGGAGGGTCCAAAGGGAGAGAGAGCAGTCAAGCCAGTAATCTCACTCCCTAGTGAAAAATGGGTCCTGAAGATTGGGTCCTTAAAGGTACAAAATTGGTAACAAATACATAAAAGCAAAAATTAAAAATCTAGAGTAGAGTTTGGAATTTCAAAAATACGATGTTAAAGAAAAGAAGAAGGAAAAGAAAGAGAGAAAGAACGAACAAACAAAAACAAAGAAGGTCGCGAAAATTATAAAGAAAGTACAGGTACAAAATTGATAACTAA
>NW_011461550.1:0-573 GCF_000754665.1 Bison bison bison | reverse complement strand
GACCAGTTAGACCTAATTGATATCTATAGGACATTTCATCCCAAACAATGAATTTCACCTTTTTCTCAAGCGCACATGGAACCTTCTCCAGGATAGATCACATCCTGGGCCATAAAGCTAGCCTTGGTAAATTCAAAAAAATAGAAATCATTCCAAGCATCTTTTCTGACCACAACGCAGTAAGATTAGATCTCAATTACAGGAGAAAAACTATTAAAAATTCCAACATATGGAGGATGAACAACACCCTGCTGAATAACCAACAAATCACAGAAGAAATCAAAAAAGAAATTAAAATTTGCATAGAAACGAATGAAAATGAAAACACAACAACCCAAAACCTGTGGGACACAGTAAAAGCAGTCCTAAGGGGAAAGTTCATAGCAATACAGGCACACCTCAAGAAACAAGAAAAAAGTCAAATAAATAACCTAACTCTACACCTAAAGCAACTAGAAAAGGAAGAAATGAAGAACCCCAGGGTTAGTAGAAGGAAAGAAATCTTAAAAATTAGAGCAGAAATAAATGCAAAAGAAACAAAAGAGACCATAGCAAAAATCAACAAAGCCAAAA
>NW_011461549.1:0-508 GCF_000754665.1 Bison bison bison | reverse complement strand
TCCACCTGGGGCTCCTTTGCCTTGCCTCAGGCAATCCCGGGGCTTGCACCGACTCCAGCCAGACGCCCCCGCCCCCGCCCACCCCCTGCCTCGCAGGCGATCGCGCATGCGCATGTGCGCGCGCACGCACAGATAGACGTGCCCAAACGGGGCATCTATCTTGTTCACTTATACCGTGGGTGGATCTATGCCTGGGAGTCGGACTGCTGGACCGTAGGCTACTTCCACTTTTAGTTCCTTCGGGAACCTCCATATTCTTTTCCATACCGGCTCTACCCACGCCCATTCCTACTCACCGTGGAGGAGAGTTCCCTTTTGCTCCACATCTTCTCCAGCATCGGTTATTGACAGACATCGCAGTGAAGCCCAATCGGACTCATGTGAAGTGGTCCCTCCTTGGAGTTTGGAGTTGAGCCTCTCCAATCATTAGTGACGTGGAGCAAGATGACCTTTTGGAAATGCAGATGCAATGCTGTCACCTCCCTGCTCCAACGGCTCTCGTATTTTC
>NW_011461548.1:0-523 GCF_000754665.1 Bison bison bison | reverse complement strand
GACTGCAGGGCCAATAGACCTCATCTGGGCTTGTGTCCAGAAGCCAATGTTCCACTCCAGGGCGACCGGGATCTCGGGGTTGCATTCCAGACGCACCCGGGGAGACAGGCATTCATCTCGAGTGGAAGCAAAGAAGCCCGCTCTGCTCTCGAGTCGCGACGGGTATCTCTTGGAGCGCACTGGGTGGACTAAAGGGAGTCAAGCCTCCTGAGGCGTTTGGAGAGAGGTCGCGAGGTTGGCCTCTAGGCCATGCAGGAGACGAAGGCCCTCATCTCCGCAATGACGGGGGAGTCTCGGGGTGGTTCTCGAGTGGCGGCCCCAGGATGCGGTTTCTCACGTGGTACGACGGCGAGGTCAGTGAGCCTCTCGTGGGGCGCCAGGGAAGTCGGGTCTCCATGCGAGTGGCGAGGGGGAGCGCGTCATTGCTCTCGAGTCATGGTAGGGGAACCTGGCCTCGAGACGTGTGGAAGAAGGTCTCTCGAGGTCTTTCTCGGGTTGAGGCAGGAAACCCTGGCTTCCCTCG
>NW_011461547.1:0-563 GCF_000754665.1 Bison bison bison | reverse complement strand
CACATCAATCAAACCTGAATACTGTTATCACAGAACCTCTCAAAAGTAAAAGTTGTTCCTATTCATCTCTCTCTTTCTCTATTCTACCATACATGCATATTGCATAGTAAAGAATGCTGGCTTGAAACACCTGAAAAATCTGGAAAGCACAAAACTCTCAAAGGAAAGTTAGAAAAAATTAGCTGCTCTTCTCTATCCATTATATTTCTATAAATAAGCTTAAAAAACAGAGGGCTGTTTACATTTTAGTAGTATTACATTTTAGGTAGATTTTTAAATTGCTTTCTGATAAATTAAAAGATAATTTTGAGATAATATATTTATATTACCTTATAATGGTAAAATACTCTAGCTGTTTCTAAGGTAAATATGAAAAGAAGATTTTTTAAAATTTACAAGAATAAAACAACACAATGAATAATATTGGATCTATTGTGTGCTGAAGTTTTGGTGTATTTAAATTTATTTAATGAACGTGTTCTTAAACTTTAGCTTTCATCATCATGTTTTCTTAGAGGAAGCAGGCTTGAAAATTTTGACCTCTATTCTGAACCTTTATTTTC
>NW_011461546.1:0-503 GCF_000754665.1 Bison bison bison | reverse complement strand
CCCGGTCCCCTCTTGGTAAGAACCCGATGCCCGGACACCTCTCCGAACTCCACCCTGTGAATGAAGTCAACATGAAGGGGCAGTGACTCGCCCGTGCATCGTCCGGAAAAGACCCCCAGGTTCCAAATACCGCTCGACAAGTGGCCTCTCTCCCCGGGGACACCTCGAGAGGCAAGCGGAGTTCCATGCCTCAACCCAAGGCGAGGCCTGACTCTCCTGTCCCCAGTCTGCAGGGACCCTGCGATCGGAGTCTGAAATCAGAGGAACCCTGAGGTTCCTGCTTCGACTGGAGATGAGGCCCTCTTCCAATGCACCAAACCCCGTGGAGTCCCGAGAGGCGCCCCCCACCTCTAGTTTCCCTGACTTCTCAGAGCCACCATGAGAAGCCCCCTGAGGTCACCTGCACAAGTCGAGGGAAGCCAGGGTTTCCTGCCTCAACCCGAGAAAGACCTCGAGAGATCTTCTTCAACACGTCTCGAGGCCAGGTTCCCCTACCATGACTC
>NW_011461545.1:0-532 GCF_000754665.1 Bison bison bison | reverse complement strand
GCAAAGAACCCCGCTCTGCTCTCGAATCGCACGGGGTATCTCTTGGAGCTCACTGGGTGGACTCAAGGGAGTCAAGCCTCCTGAGGCGTTTGGAGAGAGGTCGCGAGATTGGTCTCTAGGCCATGCAGGAGACGAAGGCCCTCATCTCTCGATGACGGGGGAATCTCGGGGTGCTTCTCGAGCGGCGGCCCCAGTGTGCGGTTTCTCACGAGGTACGACGGCGAGGTCAGTGAGCCTCTCGTGGGGCGCCAGGGAAGTCGGGTCTCCATGAGAGTGGCGAGGGGGAGCGCGTCACTGCTCCCGAGCCATGGTAGGGGAATGTGGCCTCGAGACGTGTTGAAGAAGGTCTCTCGAGGTCTTTCCCGGGTTGAGGCAGGAAACCCTGGCTTCCCTCGACTTGTGCAGGTGACCTCAGGGGGTTTCTCACGGTGGCTCTGAGAAGCCAGGGAAACTGGAGGTGGGAGGGGCCTCTCGGGACTCCACTGGGTTTGGTGCATTGGAAGAGGGCCTCGTCTCCAGTTGAGGCAGGAAC
>NW_011461544.1:0-558 GCF_000754665.1 Bison bison bison | reverse complement strand
CCTATTTTTATCCACAATCTAAACATCCTTATAGGAAATTTACTGGAAGATGGTTTAAAAAGCTATGGGAAAAAGTTCATGGTGTCTCTCTTCAGTAATTTTTAATTACGTGTAAGAAGACCTTTGGGAAGACAGGGGAGACATAGAAGAAGATACTCTAGCTCAAGTTACAGAGTGATTCTGCTATCTGTAATTAGAAAAATGAAAGTTTAGAAAGGAATCTCTCCAAAAAGTAAATTGGTGCCATAAGTTTGTTTAGTTAGGAGCTAAATATATAAGGGTAATATTCATTCAAGAATATACATGAGGTCTGTTTTTCTTATTTTTCTGATATTTCATAGTATATCACAAGCTTAAAATTACAATACATGCTCTTATACGACTCAAGTACATACCCAGTGTTTTATTATTTCTTATAGAAACTTGATGTCTTGCCCAAGAAATAAAATATGGCACGTTTTTAATAGTTGGTCAGACCTTTAAATCTGCTTCCGGTGCTTTGGTTGTCTACCTTGTTTGTTTTGCAGCTGCAGTGTTTCAGAGAAACCCTTAGAGTTT
>NW_011461543.1:0-571 GCF_000754665.1 Bison bison bison | reverse complement strand
ACAGGAGAGTCAGGCCTCGTCTTGGGTTGAGGCATGGAACTCCGCTTGCCTCTCGAGGTGTCCCCGGGGAGAGAGGCCACTTGTCGAGCGGTATTTGGAACCTGGGGGTCTTTTCCGGACGATGCACGGGCGAGTCTCTGCCCCTTCGTGTTGACTTCATTCACAGGGTGGAGTTCGGAGAGGTGTCCGGGCATCGGGTTCTTACCAAGAGGGGACCGGGAAATCGGGGTGCTTCGCAATGTGGAAGCACCCACGAGGCCACGTCTGGAATGTCGTCGTGAGACCGGCCTCATCCTGAGGTGCGACCGGAAGGTCGGGAACCCCTTCCAGACAAAGCAGGGGAGTGGACCCTCCTGTGGAGATCAGGAGGGTAGAAGGGGCTCAGAGGAAGTGGTGCCGGAAAACCTCGGTGTTCCTCTCCAGGGAGACCGGGATGCCGGGGAACTTTGTGGGGGCGCATCAAGGGTGCCAAGTACCGTTTCGACCTCCAATTCCTAACGTGGGACTTCTCCTGAGACGCTGTAGCGGGAAAGGGCTTCATCTTGCGATGACGGGGGAACCACGTCTTTTT
>NW_011461542.1:0-549 GCF_000754665.1 Bison bison bison | reverse complement strand
GGGGCTCCGAGGAAGTGGTGCCGGAAAACCTCGGTGTTCCTCTCCAGGGGAGACCGGGATGCCGGGGAACTTTGTGGGGGTGCATCAAGGGTGCCAAGTACCGTTTCGACCTCCAATTCCTAACGTGGGACTTCTCCTGAGACGCTGTAGCGGGAAAGGGCTTCATCTTGCGATGACGGGGTAACCACGTGGTCTTTCTCGAGTTGCGGCGGGATTCTCGAGTTACGACGGGGAATTCAGGATGCCTCTTGTGTTCGCCCAGGGAAGTCCGATCTTCCATTCGAGTTGCGAAGGAAAGCTGGGGATTGCTCTCGAGTGACTGCAGGGCCAATAGACCTCATCTGGGCTTGTGTCCAGAAGCCAATGTTCCTCTCCAGGGGCGACCGGGATCTCGGGGTTGCATTCCAGACGCACCTGGGGAGGCAAGCATTCATCTCGAGTGGAAGCAAAGAACCCCGCTCTGCTCTCGAGTCGCGACGGGTATCTCTTGGAGCTCACTGGGTGGACTAAAGGGAGTCAAGCCTCCTGAGGCGTTTGGAGAGAGGTCGC
>NW_011461541.1:0-509 GCF_000754665.1 Bison bison bison | reverse complement strand
ATACTACCCAAAGCAATTTATAGATTCAACGCAATCCCTATCAAGCTACCAACAGTATTCTTCACAGAGCTAGAACAAATAATTTCACAATTTGTATGGAAATACAAAAAACCTCGAATAGCCAAAGCGATCTTGAGAAAGAAGAATGGAACTGGAGGAATCAACCTACCTGACTTCAGGCTCTACTACAAAGCCACAGTTATCAAGACAGTATGGTACTGGCACAAAGTCAGAAATATTGATCAATGGAATAAAATAGAAAGCCCAGAGATAAATCCACGCACATATAGACACCTTATCTTCGACAAAGGAGGCAAGAACATACAATGGATTAAAGACAATCTCTTTAACAAGTGGTGCTGGGAAATCTGGTCAACCACTTGTAAAAGAATGAAACTGGACCACTTTCTAACACCATACACAAAAATAAACTCAAAATGGATTAAAGATCTAAACGTAAGACCAGAAACTATAAAACTCCTAGAGGAGAACATAGGCAAAACACTCTC
>NW_011461540.1:0-501 GCF_000754665.1 Bison bison bison | reverse complement strand
TAACAAAGAAAAAGAATTAACTACAAAGGTCCCAGTTTACAAATAATTAAAGCTACTACTTACACCAATTATATTAATCAATACACTGCCAGGGACACAGCAGGTAAGGGATATGGAACCTTAGCAGCAAACAATGGCCCAACAAGTAGAAAAACCATTCACCAATACAATTTCTAATCAATCTTTTAACTACTCAAAAGAATCTGTGTTTAGACAGTTTAGAACATCTCCTGCCTCTCACAGGTTGGGAGGCTCTGAACAGTCACATGTGGACCGGAAAAACCTATTCAGGCAGGCTAGAGGATTTACCAAAGGTAGTTTGTAGGTTAAACACTGTCACCACCCAGGAATTATTAACTGGAACTGTAAGCTAACTTCTTTTTCAGAGAGAGGTAGGTGGGGAGACGACCCCCCGTAAAGTCAGTAGGTTTAGATAGAAAGCACAAGCAAGAAAGTAGGCAGACTCTTGGTTTGGGGGTATATGCTCGAGAATTTCCAGGG
>NW_011461539.1:0-827 GCF_000754665.1 Bison bison bison | reverse complement strand
ACCAAAATAAAAGTACGTAGGGGAAAGTAGTTGGGGTTACGAAGTTCGAACCCTTTAAGGTAAGGTTCGTAGGGAACGAAGTTAAACCCCCGTTTAAGGGTAGGAAAGGACGAACCTAAAAATTCGGCGTAAAAGTAACCGAACGTTTAACCGACGTTTAAAATTTAACTTTGGGTTACCTTTAAGGTAAAAACGAAAATTCCCCAATTAGGGACCAAGTTGGTAAGGGTCCTAGTTTCTTAAAAAGGTCGTTAACTACGTACCGGACGAAACTTTTACCTAAATTAAAATTTAGTTTAAACTTCCGTAACCCGAACTAACCGTTTTACGTCGTACGTACCAACCTACGTAACCCCTAAACTTAAGTACCCCAATTCCCCGGTAGGTTTTACCCGTTAAAGGACCGGGTTTAACCCGAACGTAACGGTTTTTACTTTCGGGTTCCGTACCGACGTAAAGTAACCTAAACGAAACGACCGTTAAGTAAAATTTCCAAAAGTCCTTAACGAACTTTACTTAACTTTAACGGTAAAAAAAAAAGTAAGTTAATTAGGTCCTACCGAAACCCTTCGTTAAAGTTTCCAAGTTAAATTAACTTAAAAGGTAGGTTTACTTAAAAAAAATTTTAACTTTACTTTAAACGTTTTACTTAACGAAGGTAAAAAAACGTACCTTTAGGGAAAAGTTTAAGGAAAAAATTTTTTAATTAAATTAAACTTGGTTTAAAAGTTACTTTTTTAAAAAGGTCGAACGTTAGGTAAACTAAAAAAACCTAACCGAAAGTAATTAAACCTTCGTTAAAACGACGTAAGTGTAGAGTAGAAAGT
>NW_011461538.1:0-511 GCF_000754665.1 Bison bison bison | reverse complement strand
ACAAAATTCAACATCCATTTTATGATAAAAACTCTCCAGAAAGCAGGAATAGAAGGAACATACCTCAAACATAAAAACTGTATATGACAAACCCACAGCAAACATTTATCCTCAATGGTGAAAAATTGAAAGCATTTCCTCTAAAGTCAGGAACAAGACAAGGGTGCCCACTTTCACCATTACTATTCAACATAGTTTTGGAAGTTTTGGCCACAGCAATCAGAGCAGAAAAAGAAATAAAAGGAATCCAAATTGGAAAAGAAGTAAAAGTCTCACTGTTTGCAGATGACATGATCCTCTACATAGAAAACCCTAAAGACTTCACCAGAAAATTACTAGAACTAATCAATGAATATAGTAAAGTTGCAGGATATAAAATCAACACACAGAAATCCCTTGTATTCCTATACACTAATAATGAGAAAATAGAGAAATTAAGGAAACAATTCCATTCACCATTGCAATGAAAAGAATAAAATACTTAGGAATATATCTATCTAGAGAAACTAAA
>NW_011461537.1:0-516 GCF_000754665.1 Bison bison bison | reverse complement strand
GGCTGCAAAGAATATAATCAATCTGACTTCGGTGTTGACCATCTGGTGATGTCCATGTGTAGAGTATTTTCTTGTGTTGTTGAAAGAGTGTGTTTGCTATGACCAGTGCATTATCTTGGCAAAACTCTATTAGTCTTTGCCCTGCTTCATTCCGTATTCCAAGGACAAATTTGCCTGTTACTCCAGGTGTTTCTTGACTTCCTACTTTTACATTCCAGTCCCCTATAATGAAAAGGACATCTTTTTTGGGTGTTCATTCTAAAAGGTCTTGTAGGTCTTCATAGAACCGTTCAACTTCAGCTTCTTCAGCGTTACTGGTTGGGGCAGACTTGGATTACTGTGATATTGAATGGTTTGCCTTGGAAACGAACAGAGATCATTCTGTCGTTTTTGAGATTGCATCCAAGTACTGCATTTCAGACTCTTTTGTTGACCATGATGGCTACTCATTTCTTCTGAGGGATTCCTGCCCGCAGTAGTAAATATAATGGTCATCTGAGTTAAATTCACCTATTT
>NW_011461536.1:0-566 GCF_000754665.1 Bison bison bison | reverse complement strand
GAGACCGGCCTCATCCTGAGGTGCGACCGGAAGGTCGGAACCCCTTCCAGACAAAGCAGGGGGAGTCGACCCCCTGTGGAGATCAGGAGGGTAGAAGGGGCTCAGAGGAAGTGGTGCCGGAAAACCTCGGTGTTCCTCTCCAGGGGAACCGGGGATGCCGGGGAACTTGTGGGGGCGCATCAAGGGTGCCAAGACCGTTTCGACCTCCCAATTCCCTAACGTGGGACTTCTCCTGAGACGCTGTAGCGGGAAAGGGCTTCGATCTTGCGATGACGGGGGAACCACGTGGGTTTTTCTCGAGTTGCGGCGGGATTCTCGAGTTACGACGGGGAATTCGGGATGCCTCTTGTGTTGGCCCAGGGAAGTCCAATCTTCCATTCGAGTTGACGAAGGAAACGCTGGGGATTAGCTCGTCGAGTCGACTGCAGGGCCAATAGACCGTCAGTCTAGGCTTGTGTCCAGAGGACCAATGTTCCTCTCCAGGGGCGACCGGGATCTCGGGGTTGCATTCCAGACGCACCCGGGGAGACAGGCATTCATCTCGAGTGGAAGCAAAGAATCCCGCT
>NW_011461535.1:0-502 GCF_000754665.1 Bison bison bison | reverse complement strand
TTCAAGCCAACTTTTTCACTCTCCTCTTTCACCTTCATCAGGAGGCTTTTGAGTTCCTCTTCACTTTTCTGCCATAAGAGTGGTGTCATCTACATATCTGAAGTTATTGATATTTCTCTTGGCAATCTTGATTCCAGCTTGTGCTTCTTCCAGTCCAGCGTTTCTCATGATGTACTCTGCATATAAGTTAAATAAGCAGGGTGACAATATATAGCCTTGACGTACTCCTTTTCCTTTTTGGAACCAGTCTGTTGTTCCAAGTCCAGTTCTAACTGTTGCTTCCTGACCTGCATACAGATTTCTCAAGAGGCAGGTCAGGTGGTCTGGTATTCCCACCTCTTTCAGAATTTTCCACAGTTTATTGTGATCCACACAATCAAAGGCTTTGGCATAGTCAATAAAGCAGAAATAGATGTTTTTCTGGAACTCTTCCTTTTTTCATGATCCATCGGATGTTGGCAATTTGATCTCTGGTTCCTCTGCCTTTTCTAAAACCAGCTTG
>NW_011461534.1:0-559 GCF_000754665.1 Bison bison bison | reverse complement strand
CCCCTGGAGAGGAACATTGGCTTCTGGACACAAGCCTAGATGAGGTCTATTGGCCCTGCAGTCACTCGAGAGCAATCCCCAGCTTGCCTTCGCAACTCGAATGGAAGATTGGACTTCCCTGGGCCAACACAAGAGGCATCCCGAATTCCCCGTCGTAACTCGAGAATCCCGCCGCAACTCGAGAAAAACCACGTGGTTCCCCCGTCATCGCAAGATGAAGCCCTTTCCCGCTACAGCGTCTCAGGAGAAGTCCCACGTTAGGAATTGGAGGTCGAAACCGGTACTTCGGCACCCTTGACTTGCGCCCCCACAAAGTTCCCGGCATCCCGGTCTCCCTGGAGAGGAACACCGAGGTTTTCCGGCACCACTTCCTCTGAGCCCCTTCTACCCTCCTGATCTCCACAGGAGGGTCGACTCCCCTGCTTTGTCTGGAAGGGGTTCCCGACCTTCCGGTCGCACCTCAGGATGAGGCCGGTCTCACGACGACATTCCAGACGTGGCCTCGTGGGTGCTTCCACATTGCGAAGCACCCCGATTTCCCGGTCCCCTCTTGGTAAGA
>NW_011461533.1:0-521 GCF_000754665.1 Bison bison bison | reverse complement strand
CCAGGACAATATTAAACGCTACAACATTCGAATCATAGGAGACCCAGAAGAAGAAGACAAAAAGAAAGACCATGAGAAAATACTTGAGGAGATAATAGTTGAAAACTTCCCTAAAATGGGGAAGGAAATAATCACCCAAGTCCAAGAAACCCAGAGAGTCCCAAACAGGATAAACCCAAGGCGAAACACCCCAAGACACATATTAATCAAATTAACAAAGATCAAACACAAAGAACAAATATTAAAAGCAGCAAGGGAAAAACAACAAATAACACACAAGAGAATTCCCATAAGGATAACAGCTGATCTTTCAATAGAAACTCTTCAAGCCAGGAGGGAATGGCAAGACATACTTAAAGTGATGAAAGAAAATAACCTACAGCCCAGATTACTGTACCCAGCAAGGATCTCATTCAAATATGAAGGAGAAATCAAAAGCTTTACAGACAAGCAAAAGCTGAGAGAATTCAGCACCTCCAAACCAGCTCTCCAACAAATACTAAAGGATATTCTCTAGACAG
>NW_011461532.1:0-545 GCF_000754665.1 Bison bison bison | reverse complement strand
GAAGTAATATAATAAAGCTTGACACATACACAATATCGTTATGCTTTCTGTTGATGGATATTTTAGTTTGCTTCCATGTCCTAGCTGTTGTAAATAATGCTGCAGTGAACATGGGGATGCATCAGTTTCCTTAGAATGAAACTAATTTCGGAGAAGGAAATGGCAACCCACACCAGTATTCTTGCCTGGAAAATCCCATGGACAGAGGAGTCTGGCGGGCTACAGTCCTTGGGATTACCAAGAGTTGGACACGACTTAGCAACTAAACCACCACCAAAACTAATTTAGAGGTGTAACAACCAGATGTAGTGTTTGTCAGCTTTAAAGTACATTTGTTTTTAGAAGGGAGCAGGAGGAAGCAAGATGGCCAACTTTAATTTAGAATGTGGGTGATGGGCACATGGGTAGGTGTGTTTGTGTACACACACACACATATATACACATATACATATACTTTCCTATGTTTGAAAATTTTTGTAATAAAAACTTTTAAAATAGTTTTCTGTCGATACTTAAATCGCTTGTAGTTTCCTTTTTTCTATTAC
>NW_011461531.1:0-512 GCF_000754665.1 Bison bison bison | reverse complement strand
GAGAGACCTTCTTCAACACGTCTCGAGGACAGATTCCCCTACTGCCGTGAGCCGGCATATTGCATATTGAGTGCATATTGCATATTGCATATTGAGTGCAGCACTTTCCACAGCATCATCTTTCAGGATCTGGAATAGCTCAACTGGAATTCTATCACTGCTGGGAGCCAGTGAGGTACTCCGGCCATGACAAAGGTCATGAGGAAGGAGGCTCGGCATACGCAAAGGCGGGATCGAGCTTCAGGACGTCCCCTGGAAATTCTCGAGCATACTAACCCCAAAACCAGAGTCTGCCTACTTTCTGCTTGTGTCTTTCAACCCTAAACCCCTGTACTTTACGGGGGGCTCTCCCCCACTACCTCTCTCTGAAAAAAGAGTTAGCTTACAGTTCCAGTTAATAATTCCTGGGTGTGACAGTGTTTAACCTACAAACTCCTTTGGAAATCCTCTAGCCTGCCTGAATAGGTTTTTCCGGCAACATGTGACTGTTCAGAGCCTCCCAACTGTGAGAG
>NW_011461530.1:0-503 GCF_000754665.1 Bison bison bison | reverse complement strand
TGATCGCAGCACGCCAGGCCTCCCTGTCCATCACCAACTCCCAGAGTTCACTCAAACTCATGCTCATCGAATTGGTGATGCCATCCAGCCATCTCATCCTCTGTCGTCCCCTTCCTCCTCCTGCCCCCAACTCCCTCCCAACATCAGAGTCTTTTCCAATGAGTCAACTCTTCACATGAGGTGGCCAAAGTATTGGAGTTTCAGCTTTAGCATCAGTCCCTCCAAAGAAATCCCAGGGCTGATCTCCTTTTAGGATGGACTGGTTGGATCTCCTTGCAGTCCAAGGGACTCTCAAGAGTCTTTTCCAACACCACAGTTCAAAAGCATCGATTCTTCAGGGCTCAGCTTTCTTCACAGTCCAACTCTCACATCCATACATGACCACAGGAAAAACCATAGCCTTGACTAGACGGACCTTTGTTAGCAAAGTAATGTCTCTGCTTTTTAATATGCTGCCTAGGTTGGTCATAACTTTCCTTCCACAGAGTAAGCATCTTTTAATT
>NW_011461529.1:0-520 GCF_000754665.1 Bison bison bison | reverse complement strand
TTCTTTGCTCCCACTCGAGATGAATGCCTGTTCCCCCGGGTGCGTCTGGAATGCAACCCCGAGATCCCGGTCGCCCCCTGGAGAGGAACATTGGCTTCTGGACACAAGCCCAGATGAGGTCTATTGGCCCTGCAGTCACTCGAGAGCAATCCCCAGCTTTCCTTCGCAACTCGAATGGAAGACTGGACTTCCCTGGGCCCACACCAAGAGGCATCCCGAATTCCCCGTCGTAACTCGAGAATCCCGCCGCAACTCGAGAAAACCACGTGGTTCCCCGTCATCGCAAGACTGAAGCCCTTTCCCGCTACAGCGTCTCGAGGTAGAAGTCCCCACGTTAGGAACTGGAGGTCGAAACGGTACTTGGCACCCGTTGATGCGCCCCACAAAGTTCCCCGGCATCCCGGTCTCCCTGGAGAGGAACACCGAGGTTTTCCGGCACCACTTCCTCTGAGCCCCTTCGACCCTCCTGATCTCGACAGGAGGGTCGACTCCCCTGCTTTGTCTGGAAGGGGTTCCCGAC
>NW_011461528.1:0-523 GCF_000754665.1 Bison bison bison | reverse complement strand
TATCTCTTGGAGCTCACTGGGTGGATTAAAGGGATCAAGCCTCCTGAGGCGTTTGGAGAGAAGTCGTGAGATTGGTCTCTATCCCATGCAGGAGACGAAGGCCCTCATCTCGGGATGACGGGGGAGGCTCGGGGTTGTTCTCGAGCGGCGGCCCCAGTGTGCGCTTTCTCACGAGGTACGACGGCGAGGTCAGTGAGCCTCTAGTGGGGCGCCAGGGAATCGGGTCTCCATGCGAGTGGCGAGGGCGAGCGCGTCATTGCTCTCGAGCCATGGTAGGGTGCCGGGGACCAGCCCCGGCTGATCCACGGTATTCGAAGGAGAGACGGCGTAGGCGAAGATCAGGAAACAACTGCTTAATTAAATGTTAATTAAGGATATAAAGAGTAATAGAATGAGGATAGCTCAGTGAGGAAATTCAGTGGAGAAAAGAGGATGAATAATTCAGCCAGAAGGTTAGAGAAAGAACGACATGGTGAGAGCAAGTTTCGGTGAACAAGACCCGCACTTTATTTTCAAAGTAGTT
>NW_011461527.1:0-511 GCF_000754665.1 Bison bison bison | reverse complement strand
GCCCGACCAGCCACGTCATCAGTGCATGCCCAGTCACGTGATCAGTGCATGATAGTCACATGATCAGTGCGTGCACAGTCCCATGATCAGCGCCTGTCAGTCACTGATCATTGCCTGATAAACAGGTGATCAGTGCATGATGAGCCATGTGATCAGTGCCTGATCAGCCACGTCATCAGTGCATGCGCAGTCACGTGATCCGTGCTTGAGAACCACGTGATCAGTGCATGCTCAGTCACGTGATCTGTACTTGATGAGCCACGTGATCAGTGCCTGCAGAGTCACGTGATCAGGGCCTGCAGAATCACGTGCTCAGGGCCTGCTGAGCTGCGTGATTCCTGCCGGCGCATCTGCATGACAATTGCCAGCTGAGTTGCGTGACTCCTGTCGGCTCATCTGCTTGATTATTGCCAGGTGAGCACCATGATTCGTCACTGCTGTGCTCCATGCTTATTGCCTGCTTTTGGGTGGTTCGTGTCTGCTCAGCTTTTGAGAATTGCCTCCTGAGGTC
>NW_011461526.1:0-609 GCF_000754665.1 Bison bison bison | reverse complement strand
CCCGGGTGTGTCTGGAATGCAACCCTGAGATCCCTGTCACCCCTTGAGAGGAACATTGGCTTCTGGACACAAGCCTAGATGAGGTCTATTGGCCCTGCAGTCACTCGAGAGCAATCCCCAGCTTTCCTTCGCAACTCGAATGGAAGATTGGACTTCCCTGGGCCAACACAAGAGGTAACCTGAATTCCCCGTCGTAACTCGAGAATCCCGCCGCAACTCGAGAAAAACCACGTGGTTCACCCGTCATCGCAAGATGAAGCCATTTCCCGCTACAGCGCCTCAGGAGAAGTCCCACGTTAGTGATTGGAGGTCGAAACGTTACTTGGCACACTTGATGCGACCCACAAAGTTCCCCGGCATCCCGGTCTCCCTCGAGAGGAACACCGAGGTTTTCCGCACCACTTCCTCAGAGCCACTTCTACCCTCCTGATCTGGACAGGAGGGTCGACTCCCCTGCTTTGTCTAGAAGGGGTTCCCGACCTCCAGTCGCACCTCAGGATGAGGCCGGTCTCACGACGACATTCCAGACGTGGCCTCGTGGGTGGTTCCACATTCCGAAGGACCCCGATTTCCCGGTCCCCTCTTGATAAGAACCCGATGCCCGGACAC
>NW_011461525.1:0-758 GCF_000754665.1 Bison bison bison | reverse complement strand
AGAAGTCAGGGAACCTGGAGGTGGGAGGGGCCTCTCGGGGACTCCCCTGGGTTTGGTGCATTGGAAGAGGGCCTCATCTCCAGTTGAGGCAGGAACCTCAGGGTTCCTCTGATTTCAGACTCCGATCGCAGGGTCCCTGCAGACTGGGGACAGGAGAGTCAGGCCTGTCTTCGGTTGAGGCATGGAACTCCGCTTGCCTCTCGAGGTGTCCCCGGGGAGAGAGGCCACTTGTCGAGCTGTATTTGGCACCTGGGGGTTTTTTCCGGACGATGCACGGGCGAGTCACTGCCCCTTCGTGTTGACTTCATTCACAGGGTGGAGTTGGGAGAGGTGTCCGGGCATCGGGTTCTGATCAAGAGGGGACCGGGAAATCGGGGTGCTTCGCAATGTGGAAGCACCCACGAGGCCACGCGTGGAATGTCGTCGTGAAACCGGCCTCATCATGAGGTGCGACCGGAAGGTCAGGAACCCCTTCGAGACAAAGCAGGGGAGTCGACCCTCCTGTGGAGATCAGGAGGGTAGAAGGGGCTCAGAGAAAGTGGTGCCGGAAAACCTCGGTGTTCCTCTCCAGGTAGACCGGGATGACAGGGAACTTTGTGGGGGCGCATCAAGGGTGCCAAGTACCGTTTCGACCTCCAATTCCTAACGTGGGGCTTCTCCTGGGACGCTGTAGCGGTACAGGGCTTCATCTTGCGATGACGGGGGAACCACGTGGTTTTTCTCGAGTTGCGGCGGGATTCTCGAGTTACGACGGGGAA
>NW_011461524.1:0-514 GCF_000754665.1 Bison bison bison | reverse complement strand
CACGAAGGGGCAGTGACTCGCCCGTGCGTCGTCCGGAAAAACCCCCAGGTTCCAAATCCAGCTCGACAAGTGGCCTCTCCTCCCCGGGGGACACCTCGAGAGGCAAGCGGAGTTCCATGCCTCAACCCAAGACGAGGCCTGACTCTCCTGTCCCCAGTCTGCAGGGACCCTGCGATCGGAGTCTGAAATCAGAGGAACCCTGAGGTTCCTGCCTCAGCTGGAGATGAGGCCCTCTTCCAATGCACCAAACCCCGTGGAGTCCCGAGAGGCCCCTCCCACCTCCAGTTTCCCTGACTTCTCAGAGCCACCATGAGAAGCCCCCTGAGGTCACCTGCACAAGTCGAGGGAAGCCAGGGTTTCCTGCCTCAACCCGAGAAAGACCTCGAGAGACCTTCTTCAACACGTCTCGAGGCCAGACTTCCCCTCCCATGACTCGAGAGCAATGACGCGCTCCCCCTCGCCACTCGCATGGAGACCCGACTTCCCTGGCGCCCCACGAGAGGCTCACTGACCT
>NW_011461523.1:0-501 GCF_000754665.1 Bison bison bison | reverse complement strand
CCTTAGGAGGTCACTTGGAAATGCTGCTGGCTGTGAGGGGGGAGGGGGCAGATGTGCACAGAGCTGTGCAGGCTTGTCCTTTGCATGGATGTTCTTTGTAGAAATCCACCTCGGAGCCATCTCCTGATGTGTAAGAATTTCCCAGACAAACCTTGAGCTAAGCAATGCGTTTTTCCTTAGGAAATGTTGGTCTTCAGCGATGTTCAAAGCCTGTGTATTTCGGCTAGACTCTGGCTTCAGGTCGGTTCCCCCAAAAGGCTCAGAAGCGACCTGAACCAAACAGTAAGTTTTCCTCCTACCTTGTTCTCCTCATCTACGTTAAGAGTATACTTTAAGAGTATCCTGGCTCATACATGTACTGCCTCACCCCTAACCTCAGTCATGTGTTCCAAGAACTTCTGTCCGTTGATTTATTTGTTTTGGGTAACATTGAATTCGTTTTGACTATGCTGGGTCTTTGCTGCTCGCTGGAAGTTGCTAGGACCTCTGGACTGCAGTCTC
>NW_011461522.1:0-513 GCF_000754665.1 Bison bison bison | reverse complement strand
TCACTGACCTCGCCGTCGTACCTAGGGAGAAACCGCACACTGTGGCCGCCGCTCGATAGCAACCCTGAGACTCCCCCATCATCGCGAGTTGAGGGCCTTCGTCTCCTGTATGGCCTAGAGACCAATCTCTCGACCTCTCTCCAACGCCTCAGGAGGCTTGACTCCCTTTAGTCACCCAGTGAGCTCCAAGAGATACCCGTCGCGACTCGAGAGCAGAGCGGGGTTCTTTGCTTCCACTCGACATGAATGCCTGTCTCCCCGGGTGTGTCTGAAATGCAACCCTAGATCCCTGTCGCCCCTGGAGACGAACATTGGCTTCTAGACACAAGCCTAGATGAGGTCTATTGGCCCTGCAGTCACTCGAGAGCAATCCCCAGCTTTCCTTTGCAACTCGAATGGAAGATTGGACTTCCCTGGGCCAACACAAGAGGCATCCTGAATTCCCCGTCGTAATTCGAGAATCCTGCTACACCTCGAGAAAAACCACGTGGTTCCCCCGTCATCGCAAGATGT
>NW_011461521.1:0-558 GCF_000754665.1 Bison bison bison | reverse complement strand
TCTAGAAGGTGCTCTGCGTCTTCGCTCCATCGAGAGTGCGCCTGTGGCCTCTATGAACAGAGCGAGTGCTGTGTTAGGGGCTTTATTGGCTTTCTGTGTAAACTAAGGAATATCAGCCTCTTTTGCTGTCCTTTACTTTCTCTCTTGCCAACGCCGTTCATCCTGAGAGTATCCCTAAATCCTGCTGGGGCTGGACCCTGGCAAATGGCACCCAGAACAGGAACCTGAAGGTAAGTCTCCCCATTGTCCAGTTTTTGGAACGGCCAGGGTCCCACTTAGGGTGCTGCAAACCCCCTTGCATACGATAGGTAGTGTGAGGAAGAGTGGGTAGTGTTGAATCTTTCCTTGAAGACAGAAATCACTGACACGGGGAACAACGAATCAAAAGAACGACAGCTCTTTATAGGAGTAATCTTGCAATTGTTAAATAAAAGAGGAATTAAAGTTAAGGTTAGTATTCAATCATTTTTTACGTTTGTACAAGAGCAATGTGTTTGGTTTCCAGAAGAGGGCACTGGTAACCTAGATACCTGGGAAAATGTAGGGAAACAGGTAAAA
>NW_011461520.1:0-564 GCF_000754665.1 Bison bison bison | reverse complement strand
CACAGGGTGGAGTTCGGAGAGGTGTCCGGGCATCGGGTTCTTACCAAGAGGGGACCGGGAAATCGGGGTGCTTCGCAATGTGGAAGCACCCATGAGGCCACGTCTGGAATGTCGTCGTGAGACCGGCCTCATCCTGAGGTGCGACCGGAAGGTCGGGAACCCCTTCCAGACAAAGCAGGGGAGTCGACCCTCCTGTGGAGATCAGGAGGGTAGAAGGGGCTCAGAGGAAGTGGTGCCGGAAAACCTCGGTGTTCATCTCCAGGGAGACCGGGAAGCCGGGGAACTTTGTGGGGGCGCATCAAGGGTGCCAAGTACCGTTTCGACCTCCAGTTCCTAACGTGGGACTTCTCCTGAGACGCTGTAGCGGGAAAGGGCTTCATCTTGCGATGACGGGGGAACCACGTGGTTTTTCTCGAGTTGCGGCTGGATTCTCGAGTTACAACGGGGAATTCGGGATGCCTCTTGTGTTGGCCCAGGGAAGTCCAATCTTCCATTCGAGTTGCGAAGGAAAGCTGGGGATTGCTCTCGAGTGACTGCAGGGCCAATAGACCTCATCTAGGCTTG
>NW_011461519.1:0-556 GCF_000754665.1 Bison bison bison | reverse complement strand
TTCCACTCGAGATGAATGCCTGTCTCCCCCGGGTGGGTCTGGAATGCAACCCCGAGATCCCGGTGCCCCTGGAGAGGAACATTGGCTTCTGGACACAAGCCTAGATGAGGTCTATTGGCCCTGCAGTCACTCGAGAGCAATCCCCAGCTTTCCTTCGCAACTCGAATGGAAGATTGGACTTCCCTGGGCCAACACAAGAGGCATCCCGAATTCTGCGTCGTAACTCGAGAATCCCGCCGCAACTCGAGAAAAACCACGTGGTTCCCCGTCATCGCAAGATGAAGCCCTTTCCCGCTACAGCGTCTCAGGAGAAGTCCCACGTTAGGAATTGGAGGTCGAAACGGTACTTGGCACCCTTCGGAGTGCGCCCCACAAAGTTCCCCGGCATCCCGGTCTCCCTGGAGAGGAACACCGAGGTTTTCCGGCACCACTTCCTCTGAGCCCCTTCTACCCTCCTGATCTCCACAGGAGGGTCGACTCCCCTGCTTTGTCTGGAAGGGGTTCCCGACCTTCCGGTCGCACCTCAGGATGAGGCCGGTCTCACGACGACATTCCA
>NW_011461518.1:0-516 GCF_000754665.1 Bison bison bison | reverse complement strand
AGGGCCTTCGTCTCCTGTATGGCCTAGAGACCAATCTCTCGCCCTCTCTCCAAACGCCTCAGGAGGCTTGACTTCCTTAAGTCCACCCAGTGAGCTCCAAGAGATACCCGTTGCGACTCGAGAGCAGAGCGGGGTTCTTTGCTTCCACTCGAGATGGATGCCTGTCTCCCTGGGTGCGTCTGGAATGCAACCCCGAGATCCCTTTCGCCCCTGGAGAGGAACACTGGCTTCTGGACACAAGACTAGATGAGGTCTATTGGCCCTGCAGTCACTCGAGAGCAATCCCCAGCTTTCCTTCGCAACTCGAATGGAAGATTGGACTTCCCTGGGCCAACACAAGAGGCATCCTGAATTCCCCGTCGTAATTCGAGAATCCTGCCGCAACTCGAGAAAATCCACGTGGTTCCCCCGTCATCGCAAGATGAAGCCCTTTCCCGCTACAGTGTCTCAGGAGAAGTCCCACGTTAGGTATTGGAGGTCGAAACGGTACTTGGCAGCCTTGATGCGACCCACAAA
>NW_011461517.1:4860-5289 GCF_000754665.1 Bison bison bison | reverse complement strand
CTAACCCAGATTTCTTTTCTCTGCTTCACATTCACCACAGATATTAGCAACCTCAGCATACTTTTTTTTTCTTTTTATATCAAATTGAGAACTTTGATCTTTTCACTTAAAGGTAGCACTTAAAGGATTCTCTCTGGCATGTCTAAATAACCAACATCACTCCACTTATGGTTTGGGGCCATTATTGAGTAAAATAAGGGTGACTTGGTCACAAGCTCTGTGACATCTCAACAGTCATTGTGCTAACCGATTGACAAATGGGTGAGATGTGCAGGACTAAGTTCGATTCACATTTCTAGGCAGGAGGAAGCAGGATGGTGTGAGATTCCAATCCTACTCCTCAGAATGACATGCAATTTAAAACTTATGAGTTATGTATTTCTGGAGTTTTCCATTTAATATTTTCAGTGAACAACTGAGGGTTAACTG
>NW_011461517.1:0-433 GCF_000754665.1 Bison bison bison | reverse complement strand
TTTAGATCTTCAACCAGGGATGGAATCTCTGCCCCCTGCAGTGGAAGCACAAAGCCCTAACAACCAGATCACTAGGGAATTCTCAATGAATATGTTTTCTATGTCCTTGTCTAATATGCCACTTTGGAGATGTTAAAATGTAGCTAGTGTGACTGAGGTATTAAATCTTTGTGTGTGTTCAGCAGCTTCAGTCCTGTCTGACTCTTTGTGACTTCATCAGTGTAGCCTGCCAGGCTCCTCTCTCCATGGGATTACCCAGGCAATAATATGGGCAGGTGTCTCCATTTCCCTTTCCAGGGGATCTTCCTGAACCTGGGTGTCTTTTACATCTCCTGCATTGGGAGGCAAGTTCTTTACCACTAGCACCACCTGGGAAACCTCTTAAATCTTTACTTTACTTTAATTAAATTAATTTAAAATGAAAAGATATGGC
>NW_011461516.1:0-500 GCF_000754665.1 Bison bison bison | reverse complement strand
CACACAGGCACACATAATTTTTACATGTTAAATACTTATATGAAAACCAGGTACTATATTTTTAAATAACATCTCAATATTTAAACAAAGCTGTACTTCATGTATTTAAAATAAAAACACATAAATTACACATTGGTTTCCCTATATTTGATATTATTGAATAATTCTATAATTTGAATTTTTTGTTTTTAATGGGGTTTTTAACTTTGACTGAAATACTTGCTTCAGACTTATTGAAATTAGAATTAATTTTTTTTTGACCTCCTACTTTTAGATTTGGGGGGTGATGGTTCAGAATCAGATGTGTTCACAGTAATGGATGCTACTTCCACCAATCCTGTTGAAGGGGTTCCAGTGATACCTGAATAAAAATTCTTGTTTCAGGAGGTAATCCTTCTAGATGCTTAGGCTTCTTATACATTTGATGACACTGTGTCTTGTGCTGTCTTTTCTCTTTAAAAGTTAAAAAGTGTAGCCGACATTTGGAACACTGATGAAAA
>NW_011461515.1:0-521 GCF_000754665.1 Bison bison bison | reverse complement strand
TTTTCAGGCATTAAAACACATATACCTAAGTATCTATTGCCCTGTACAAAGCTCATACACTTCAGTCAATGATTCCCTGATGATCAGTCGAGGTTTCAGTACCTATTAATACTAAAAAATAGAACATATAGTAATAAAAATTAAAAATGAAACTATATTACCAAGAAGCTATTTTGTGAAAGATTGTTAACCTTTGTACGTCTGAAAAATATTAACACTTTGAGGGGAAATTAATCAGTTCAGTTCAGTTCAGTCACTCATTTGTGTCTGACTCTTTGAGGCCCCATGAATCACAAGACATGCCAGGCCTCCCTGTCCATTCACCAACTCCAGGAGTTCACTCAAACGACACATCCATCGAAAGTCGGTGATGCCATCCAGCCATCTCATCCTATGTTGTCCCCTTCTACTCCTTCCCCCCAATTCCTCCCAGCATCAGAGTCTTTTCCAATGAGTCAACTCTTCGCATGAGGTGGCCAAAGTACTGGAGTTTCAGCTTTAGCATCATTCCTTCCAAAGAA
>NW_011461514.1:0-538 GCF_000754665.1 Bison bison bison | reverse complement strand
TTCCAGACAAAGCAGGGGGAGTCGACCCTCCTGTCGAGATCAGGAGGGTCGAAGGGGCTCAGAGGAAGCGGTGCCCCAAAACCTCGGTGTTCCTCTCCAGGGAGACCGGGATGCCGGGGAACTTTGTGGGGCGCATCAAGGGTGCCAAGTACCGTTTCGACCTCCAATTCCTAACGTGGGACTTCTCCTGAGACGCTGTAGCGGGAAAGGGCTTCATCTTGCGATGACGGGGGAACCACGTGGTTTTTCTCGAGTTGCGGCGGGATGCTCGAGTTACGACGGGCAATTCAGGATGCCTCTTGTGTTGGCCCAGGGAAGTCCAATCTTCCATTCGAGTTGCGAAGGAAAGCTGGGGATTGCTCTCGAGTGACTGCAGGGCCAATAGACCTCATCTAGGCTTGTGTCCAGAACGACCAATGTCCCTCTCCGAGGGGCGGACCGGGATCGTCGGGGTTGCATTCCAGACGCACCCGGGGAGACAGGCATTCATCTCGAGCGGAAGCAAAGAACCCCGCTCTGCTCTCGAGCCGCGACGGGT
>NW_011461513.1:0-526 GCF_000754665.1 Bison bison bison | reverse complement strand
TGACTTCTTGTTTCCATAGCCATGGCCGGAGCTAATAGAATATGCTGATTTTAGACGGAGCTTGGGTAGTTGGGCTGCTGACTGCCCTGGCCTTGGTTTCAGACGAAGACAGCTCCCAGTACCCCTCGGGGCCTAGCATCTCCTCCTAAGGAGGAGTCCAGGGACTCATGGGCCAGAGGGGAATCCCGTGTCCTGCTGCTCCCACCTCTGCCTTTCCTCCCACTGCCCTGCTCGCCTTACCCCGGGGACTGGCAACCAGGGCTTTCCCATCTCTGACAGCATCACTGTAGTGGGCCCCAGTGGAGCAGGGACTGTAGGTTTCTGAAACTACACTAGGATCATGGCAGATTTCTTCAAGCAGCCTTGTGTTTTCACCGTCCCATCTTCTAAAAAGATAAATGGAATTTCATTAGTAGATACCTGGGGAGAAGTGCCAACTGCCTAGGTGGTTCCCACCATGTTTACAATAAAGGAGAAAGTAGTTCCTTCCATGTAAAGCGACTGTGTCTACCCTCCTCCTTCTCGG
>NW_011461512.1:0-500 GCF_000754665.1 Bison bison bison | reverse complement strand
TTGGGAACCAGTTCTGTTGTTCCATGTCCAGTTCTAACTGTTGCTTCCTGACCTGCATATAGGTTTCTCAAGAGGCAGGTCAGGTGGTCCTGTATTCCCATCTCTTTCAGAATTTTCCACAGTTTATTGTGATCCGCACAGTCAAAGGCTTTGGCATAGTCAATAAAGCAGAAATACTATCCAATTATCACAATGGCTAAACTCCAAAAACACAGACAACACCAAATATTGGTGAAGATGCAGAGCAAGAGAAACTCAATCCATTAACTGTTGTTGGAATGTAAAATGGTAAAAGCACTTTGTGGGTTTCTTATGAAACTAAATATAGGTTGCCTACCATATAATACAGCAATCACACTCCATGTAAATTATCCAAATGCACCGAAAACATGAAACCCTTCACACAGATGTTTAGAGCAACTTTATTCATAATTGCCGAAAATGAAACTAATCAAGTTTTCCCTCAATAAGTGAATAAACTGTGATACATCCATACAAAA
>NW_011461511.1:0-559 GCF_000754665.1 Bison bison bison | reverse complement strand
TTTCCTTCGCAACTCGAATGGAAGATTGGACTTGCCTGGGCCAACACAAGAGGCAGCCTGAATTCCCCGTCGTAACTCGAGAATCCCGCCGTAACTCGAGAAAAACCACGTGGCTCCCCCGTCATCGCAAGATGAAGCCCTTTCCCGCTACAGCGTCTCAGGAGAAGTCCCCCGTTAGGAATTGGAGGTCGAAAGGGCACTTGGCACCCTTGATGCGACCCACAGAGTTCCGTGAAATCCCGGTCTCCCTCGAGAGGAACACTGAGGTTTTCCGTCACCCCCTCCTCTGAGCCCTTTCTCCCCTCCTGATCTGGACAGGAGGGTCGACTCCCCTGCTTTGTCTGGAAGGGGTTCCCGACCTTCCGGTCGCACCTCAGGATGAGGCCGGTCTCACGGAGACATTCCAGACGTGGCCTCATGGGTGGTTCCACATTCCGTTGGACCCCGATTTCCCGGTCCCCTCTTGAGAAGAAACCGATGCCCGGACACCTCTCCGAACTCCACCCTGTGAATGAAGTCCACACGAAGGGGCAGTTTTTCCGTGCATCGTTCGGAAAAA
>NW_011461510.1:0-562 GCF_000754665.1 Bison bison bison | reverse complement strand
AGTGCATGAAAGTGAAAAAGTGAAAGGGAAGTTGCTCAGTCGTGTCTGACTCTTAGCGACCCCATGGACTGCAGCCTTCCAGGCTCCTCCATCCATGGGATTTTCCAGGCAAGAGTACTGGAGTGGGGTGCCATTACTAAGCTATACTAATTACCTAACTACACCATCTACACCACTAATTATACTACCACTAAGCCCTAACTAAGAATGCTAACTTTTCTAACAGTACTCTGTATGCTAACAGGGCTATACAACTATTCTAATGCTAAGAACTATACTAACAGTGCTAACACCAACTATGCTAATAAAGTATTAAATATACGAACTTATGCTAAGTTCATCGACAATAATAACAGTGCTAACACTAACTATACTATCTATGCTAACAAACTACTAACTATACCAAATATGCTACCTGTATCATTGATATTCTCTCTACTCATACTACCTACACTAAACTTAAAAAAATAAGATAGAAGAGGAAAAGAACGTAAGGGAAAAGTAGGGGAAAAAAAACAAAAAAAACAAAGAAAAATATGAGGAGAAATTAAAAAGAAAAAAA
>NW_011461509.1:0-605 GCF_000754665.1 Bison bison bison | reverse complement strand
TTGGGAAAACCGCGCGGCTCTGACCTTTCAGCAAAGGGGTGGAGCGGTCAAGGCCTTGAGCCCAAAGGCGAGGCCTTTCTGCGACCGCCAGGTTGTGCCGACAGAGGGCGGACTACGTGGTTCCCTGCTCCAGGCAGTCCCAGTTCCCTGACCTGTGGTCCGCACCCCTCCGCCGCGCCCACTGGATGCCGATCCTTGGGGACCCAGGAGCGCACGCAGTGGCCGTTCCCAGCCGCCACGGCGACCCCCGAGAGGACAACGGGGAAGCCCTCCCCCACCCCCGCCAGGAGCCGACCCCCGCCCCGCGCCGCCCCGCCCCTGCCATGCTCCCGGTGCCTTCCCAGCCTCAGTGGGGATCCCCGGAGCATAACTGGGACCGCCCCCCATCCCCGCCGCGACCCGGTTCCCGACCCGCGCCGCCCGGCTTCGCCTCGCCCCGGGCGCACTCCCGGTGCGCGGCCCACCTTCACCACGGGCTCCCGGTGAGCCCCGCCCCCACGCCCGGTTCCAGGAGAGCCTCTGGGACCTCGCTCCCGCCGCCCGGTGAAACGGGAGGACAATCCATCCAGCCCACAGAGGCAATCCAAGCTGTCTAGAATTCAGGG
>NW_011461508.1:0-525 GCF_000754665.1 Bison bison bison | reverse complement strand
AGTGGGCGAGGGGGGAGCGCGTCATTGCTCTCGAGTCATGGTAGGGGGAACCTGGCCTCGAGACGTGTGGAAGAAGGTCTCTCGAGGTCTTTTCTCGGGTTGAGGCAGGGAAACCCTGGCTTCCCTCGACTTGTGCAGGTGACCTCAGGGGGCTTCTCATGGTGGCTCTGAGAAGTCAGGGAAACTGGAGGTGGGGGGGGGGCCCGTCTCGGGACTCCACGGGGTTTGGTGCATTGGAAGAGGGCCTCATCTCCAGTTGAGGCAGGAACCTCAGGGTTCCTCTGATTTCAGACTCCGATCGCAGGGTCCCTGCAGACTGGGGACAGGAGAGTCAGGCCTCGTCTTGGGTTGAGGCATGGAACTCCGCTTGCCTCTCGAGGTGTCCCCGGGGAGAGAGGCCACTTGTCGTGCGGTATTGGGAACCTGGGGGTCTTTTCCGGACGATGCACGGTTGAGTCACTGCCCCTTCGTGTTGACTTCATTCACAGGGTGGAGTTCGGAGAGGTGTCCGGGCATCGGGTTCTT
>NW_011461507.1:0-518 GCF_000754665.1 Bison bison bison | reverse complement strand
AAACAAGGATAAACCCAAGGAGAAACACCCCAAGACAATATTAATCAAATTAACAAAGATCAAACACAAAGAACAAATATTAAAAGAGCAAGGGAAAATAACAAATAACACACAAGGGAATTCCCATAAGGATAACAGTTGATCTTTCAATAGAAACTCTTCAAGCCAGGAGGGAATGGCAAGACATACTTAAAATGATGAAAGAAAATAACCTACGGCCCAGATTATTGTACCCAGCAAGGATCTCATTCAAGTATGAAGGAGAAATCAAAAGCTTTTCAGACAAGCAAAAGCTGAGAGAATTCTACACCACCAAACCAGCTCTCCAACAAATACTAAAGGATATTCTCTAGACAGGAAACACAAAAACAGTGTATAAACTCGAACCCAAAACAACAAAGTAAATGGCAACAGGATCATACTTATCAGTAATTACCTTAAATGTAAATGGGTTGAATGCCCCAACCAAAAGACAAAGACTGGCTGAATGGATACAAAAGCAAGACCCCTACATATGT
>NW_011461506.1:0-533 GCF_000754665.1 Bison bison bison | reverse complement strand
GGGGGCGTTCTCGATGGTCGGCGTCTGAGAAGGTCAGGGAAACGTGGTGGTGGGGGGAGGTGCCTCTCGGCACTCCACTGGGTTTGGTGCATTGGAAGAGGGCCTCATCTCCAGTTGAGGCAGGAACCTCAGGGTTCCTCTGATTTCAGACTCCGATCGCAGGGTCCCTGCAGACTGGGGACAGGAGAGTCAGGCCTCGTCTTGGGTTGAGGCATGGAACTCCACTTGCCTCTCGAGGTGTCCCCGGGGAGAGAGGCCACTTGTCGAGCGGTATTTGGAACCTGGGGGTCTTTTCCGGACGATGCACGGGCGAGTCACTGCCCCTTCGTGTTGACTTCATTCACAGGGTGGAGTTCGGAGAGTTGTCCAGGCATCGGGTTCTTACCAAGAGGGGACCTGGAAATCGGGGTGCTTCGCAATGTGGAAGCACCCAAGAGGCCACGTCTGGAATGTCGTCGTGAGACCGGCCTCATCCTGAGGTGCGACCGGAAGGTCGGGAACCCCTTCCAGGCAAAGCAGGGGAGTCGACCCTC
>NW_011461505.1:0-558 GCF_000754665.1 Bison bison bison | reverse complement strand
CGGGGTTCTTTGCTTCCACTCGAGATGAATGCCTGTCTCCCCCGGGTGCGTCTGGAATGAACCCCCGAGGCCCCCGGTCGCCCCTGGAGAGGAACATTGGCTTCTGGACACAAGCCTAGACGAGGTCTATTGGCCCTGCAGTCACTCGAGAGCAATCCCCAGCTTTCCTTTGCAACTCGAATGGAAGATTGGACTTCCCTGGGCCAACACAAGAGGCATCCCGAATTCCCCGTCGTAACTCGAGAATCCCGCCGCAACTCGAGAAAAACCACGTGGTTGCCCCGTCATCGCAAGATGAAGCCCTTTCCCGCTACAGCGTCTCAGGAGAAGTCCCACGTTAGGAATTGGAGGTCGAAACGGTACTTGGCACCCTTGATGCACCCCCACCAAGTTCCCCGGCATTCCAGTCTCCCTGGAGAGGAACACCGAGGTTTTCTGGCACCACTTCCTCTGAGCCCTTTCTACCCTCCTGATCTCCACAGGAGGGTCGACTCCCCTGCTTTGTCTGGAAGGGTTTCCCGACCTTCCGGTCGCACCTCAGGATGAGGCCGGTCTCAC
>NW_011461504.1:0-513 GCF_000754665.1 Bison bison bison | reverse complement strand
GTCGCCCCTGGAGAGGAACATTGGCTTCTGGACACAAGCCTAGATGAGGTCTATTGGCCCTGCAGTCACTCGAAAGCAATCCCCAGCTTCCTTCGCAACTCGAATGGAAGATTGGACTTCCCTGGGCCAACACAAGAGGCATCCCGAATTCCCCGTCGTAACTCGAGAATCCCGCCGCAACTCGAGAAAACCACGTGGTTCCCCCGTCATCGCAAGATGAAGCCCTTTCCCGCTACAGCGTCTCACGAGAAGTCCCACGTTAGGAATTGGAGGTCGAAACGGTACTTGGCACCCTTGATGCGCCCCACAAAGTTCCCCGGCATCCCGGTCTCCCTGGAGAGGAACACCGAGGTTTTCCGGCACCACTTCCTCTGAGCCCCTTCTACCCTCCTGATCTCCACAGGAGGGTCGACTCCCCTGCTTGTCTGGAAGGGGTTCCCGACGTTCCGGTCGCACCTCAGGATGAGGCCGGTCTCACGACGACATTCCAGACGTGGCCTCGTGGGTGCTTCC
>NW_011461503.1:0-512 GCF_000754665.1 Bison bison bison | reverse complement strand
AGGAGAGTCAGGCCTCGTCTTGGGTTGAGGCATGGAACTCCGCTTGCCTCTCGAGGTGTCCCCGGGGAGAGAGGCCACTTGTCGAGCGGTATTTGGAACCTGGGGGTCTTTTCCGGACGATGCACGGGCGAGTCACTGCCCCTTCGTGTTGACTTCATTCACGAGGGTGGAGTTCGGAGAGGTGTCCGGGCATCGGGTTCTTACCAAGAGGGGACCGGGAAATCGGGGTGGCTTCGCAATGTGGAAGCACCCACGAGGCCACGTCTGGAATGTCGTCGTGAGACCGGCCTCATCCTGAGGTGCGACCGGAAGGTCAGGAACCCCTTCCCGACAAAGCAGGGGAGTCGACCCTCCTGTCGAGATCAGGAGGGTAGAAGGGGCTCAGAGGAAGTGGTGCCGGAAAACCTCGGTGTTCCTCTCCAGGGAGACCGGGATGCCGGGGAAATTCGTGGGGGCGCATCAAGGGTGCCAAGTACCGTTTCGACCTCCAATTCCTAACGTGGGACTTCTCC
>NW_011461502.1:0-568 GCF_000754665.1 Bison bison bison | reverse complement strand
TTGCGAGTGACGGGGGAACCGACGTGGTTTTTCGTTCGTAGGTGCGGCGGGAGTTCTCGAGTTACGACGGGGAAGTCGGGATGCCTCTTGTGCTGGCCCAGGGAAGTCCAATCTTCCATTCGAGTTGCGAAGGAAAGCTGGGGATTGCTCTCGAGTGACTGCAGGGCCAACAGACCTCATCTGGGCTTGTGTCCAGAAGCCAATGTTCCTCTCCAGGGGCGACAGGGATCTCGGGGTGCATTCCAGACGCACCCGGGGAGACAGGCATTCATCTCGAGTGGAAGCAAAGAACCCCGTTCTGCTCTCGAGTCGCGACGGGTATCTCTTGGAGCTCACTGGGTGGACTAAAGGGAGTCAAGCCTCCTGACACGTTTGGAGAGAGGTCGCGAGGTTGGCCTCTAGGCCATGCAGGAGACGAAGGCCCTCATCTCCGCGATGACGGGGGAGTCTCGGGGTGGTTCTCGAGCGGCGGCCCCAGGGTGCGGTTTCTCACGAGGTACGGCGGCGAGGTCAGTGAGCCTCTCGTGGGGCGCCAGGGAAGTCGGGTCTCCATGCGAGTGGCGAGGGG
>NW_011461501.1:0-528 GCF_000754665.1 Bison bison bison | reverse complement strand
TCGAATAACGGAAGGTGTCTCACCCTAGACTACCTTCTCGAGTGGGTCTTAGAAGCCCAGGCATGATTAGTAGCGTGGGGGTTCCGCGCTCCAGATGGAGACTCAGCTGGAAGTTAAAAGAAAGAATGACATGGGGAGACCAAGCGTTGGTGAGCAAGGCCCATAGCTTTATTTTCAACAGGGGCTTTTATACCCTAAGTTACACATAGAGGATAATAGGGGATGCAAAGTCAGCAATCTTTGGTTCTTATCAAAAACCAAGGTTTCTTTCCTGCAAATGTATCGTATACAAATGGTTTAGGTGATTTACATCATCTTCTGGCCAGAAGGCCTACTAACATTTTATGACTCTTGACAAGGACTTATCAACAAAGACTTACTTTCTCTAAGAGTAATTATTTCAAGGTTTGGCACCATCTTCCAAAGATAAAATTGCATTCCTATAGGGCGGATGTGTAATGGGTTTTCAACAAAGAAAGAATTTATTACCTTAAGGGTCTAAAGTTACTAACACCAAGGCCACTACTT
>NW_011461500.1:0-504 GCF_000754665.1 Bison bison bison | reverse complement strand
CAAAATACACATTAATACAAAATAAAAACAAACAAATAAATATACACAATGAACAAATATTCAAGGAAACAAAGGAATAACAACAAATAACATAGACGGGAATCCCCATAAGCATAACAGCTGATCTTACCCTAGAAACTCTTCAGCTTAGAAAGGAATGGCAAGATATACTTAAAGTGATGAAAGGCAAAACCCTACAGCCAAGATTACTCTATTCAACAAGGATAGCATTCTAATTCAAAAGAGGAGTCAAAAGCTTAACAGACAAACAAAAGCAATTAGAATTCAGAACCACCAAACCAGCACTTCAGGAAATGCTGAAGGATCTTTTCTAGATTGGAAACAGAAACGCTTTACAAAATAAATCCACAAAAATATATAGTAAATGGTAACAAGATCATACCTAGCAACAACTACCTTAAACATAAATGGGCTAAAAGCTCCAATGAAAATACAAAGACTGACTGAATGAATATAAGAATATACTGCCTGCAAGAAAACCAC
>NW_011461499.1:0-531 GCF_000754665.1 Bison bison bison | reverse complement strand
CACCCACAACTGGACCACTCAGAGATGTTCATGGAGTTATACAGAGAAAAGAAGAAGGAGGAAGGAGACAGAGGTGGCCAGGAGGATAAAAGGGGGAAATGAAAAGGAGGGAGACAGATCCAGCCGGTAATCAGTTCCCTAAGTGTTCTCCACCATCTGGAACACACAGAAATTCACAGAGTTGGGTAGAGTAGAGAGGGGTTAGGGAGGAGACACAGGCGACCCGGTGGAGAAAAAGGAGAGTTCAAAGGGAGAGAGAGCAGTCAAGCCAGTCATCTCGCTCCCTAGTGAAAAATGGGTACTGAAGACTGGGTTCTTAATGGTACAAAATTGGTAACAAATACATAAAAGCGAAAATTAAAAATCTAGAGTAGAGTTTGGAATTTCAAAAATACAATGTTAAAGAAAAGAAGAAGGAAAAGAAAGAGAGAGAAAAAAACAAACAAAAACAAATTTGCAAAAATTATAAAGAAAATACAGGTACAAAATTGATAACAAATACCAAAAAGCAAAAGTTAAAAATCTAGAGTA
>NW_011461498.1:0-527 GCF_000754665.1 Bison bison bison | reverse complement strand
CTCAGAACTTGAGCACTATTATCAAAAAATCACAAGGGTCACACTGACACAGACATCAATCCAGACAGACAAGACAAGACATCTTCCAGTTTTCCGCCTGAGATGGAAAAGATTTCTTTGAGCCGTTTTTTCTGGGGATGGGGGTGGGCTGGCGGCCAGGCAGGCTTTGGGAAGGAGCTCCTGGTTTGGAATTGCATATGAAAAGAACCAGCTTTCCGGGTTCCAAGGAATCAAGTTTCCTTGCAAACCAACTTTGTCCGGTTCTAGAGAATATCATTGGCCCTCCTAGGTCAGGTCATCTTTCCTTTCCGTAGCCCTCGTTTGATCCCTGAATTCTAGACAGCTTGGATTGCCTCTGTGGGCTGGATGGATTGTCCTCCCGTTTCACCGGGCGGTCGGGAGCGAGGTCCCGGGGGCTCTCCTGGAACCGGGCGTGGGGCGGGGCTCACCGGGAGCCCGTGGTGAAGGTGGGCAGCGCACCGGGAGCGCGCCCGGGGCGGGGCGAAGCCGGGCGGCGCGGGTCGGGA
>NW_011461497.1:3822-4249 GCF_000754665.1 Bison bison bison | reverse complement strand
GCCAGGGAAGTCGGGTCTCCATGCGAGTGGCGAGGGGAGCGCGTCATTGCTCTCGAGTCATGTAGGGGAACCTGGCCTCGAGACGTGTTGAAGAAGGTCTCTCGAGGTCTTTCTCGGGTTGAGGCAGGAAACCCTGGCTTCCCTCGACTTGTGCAGGTGACCTCAGGGGGCTTCTCATGGTGGCTCTGAGAAGTCAGGGAAACTGGTAGTGAGGGGGGGGCCTCTCGGGACTCCACGGGGTTTGGTGCATTGGAAGAGGGCCTCATCTCCAGTTGAGGCAGGAACCTCAGGGTTCCTCTGATTTCAGACTCCGATCGCAGGGTCCCTGCAGACTGGGGACAGGAGAGTCAGGCCTCGTCTTGGGTTGAGGCATGGAACTCCGCTTGCCTCTCGAGGTGTCCCCGGGGAGAGAGGCCACTTGTCGAGC
>NW_011461497.1:0-532 GCF_000754665.1 Bison bison bison | reverse complement strand
CTCTCCAGGGGACGACCGGGATCTCGGGGTTGCATTCCAGACGCACCCGGGGAGACAGGCATTCATCTCGAGTGGAAGCAAAAGAACCCCGCTCTGCTCTGGAGTCGCGACGGGTATCTCTTGGAGCTCACTGGGTGGACTAAAAGGGAGTCAAGCCTCCTGAGGCGTTTGGAGAGAGGTCGCGAGGTTGGCCTCTAGGCCATGCAGGAGACGAAGGCCCTCATCTCTGGGATGACGGGGGAGTCTCGGGGTGGATCTCGAGCGGCGGCCCCAGGGTGCGGTTTCTCACGAGGTACGACGGCGAGGTCAGTGAGCCTCTCGTGGGACGCCAGGGAAGTCGGGTCTCCATGCGAGTGGCGAGGGGGAGCGCGTCATTGCTCTCGAGTCATGGAAGGGAACTGGCCTCGAGACGTGTTGAAGAAGGTCTCTCGAAGTCTTTCTCGGGTTGAGGCAGGAAACCCTGGCTTCCCTCGACTTGGGCAGGTGACCTCAAGGGGGCTTCTCATGGTGGCTCTGAGAAGTCAGGGAAACT
>NW_011461496.1:0-507 GCF_000754665.1 Bison bison bison | reverse complement strand
TCCATATCCCTTACCTGCTGTGTCCCTGGCAGTGTATTGATTAATATAATTGGTGTAAGTAGTAGCTTTAATGTTTGTAACCTGGGACCCTTGAGTTAATTCTTTTCTTGTTGTAGCCCACCACACCTTTGCTCTGTAGGAATGCAACTTTATCTAATGCTTTTGGAGGGTGGCTCCTGACCAATCACCTTTAGAGAAAAATAAGTTTTCTGAAGAAAAGGTCTTAAAATGTTAACAGGCCTCCGGGCCAGAAGATGATGCAAATCACCTAACTTTTGCATATGCTAAGTTTGCAGGAAGAAAGCCTGGCTTGCTGCCTGACTCTACCCCTTCCCCCATTATCCTCTATGCATAACTTAAGGTATAAAAACTACTTTGGAAAATAAAGTACGGGCCTTGTTCACCAAAACTTGGTCTCACCATGTCGTTCTTTCTCTTACCTTCTGGCTGAATTATTTAGCCTCTTTTCTGCACTAAATTTCCTCACTGAGCTATCCTTATTTCAGC
>NW_011461495.1:0-505 GCF_000754665.1 Bison bison bison | reverse complement strand
GCATTCCAGACGCACCCGGGGAGACAGGCATTCATCTCGAGTGGAAGCAAAGAACCCCGCTCTGCTCTCGAGTCGCGACGGGTATCTCTTGGAGCTCACTGGGTGGACTAAAGGGAGTCAAGCCTCCTGAGGCGTTTGGAGAGAGGTCGCGAGGCTGGCCTCGAGGCCATGCAGGAGGCGAAGGCCCTCATCTCCGCGATGACGGGGGAGTCTCGGGGTGGTTCTCGAGCGGCGGCCCCAGGGTGCGGTTTCTCACGAGGTAGGACGGCGAGGTCAGTGAGCCTCTCGTGGGGCGCCAGGGAAGTTGGGTCTCCATGCGAGTGGCGAGGGGGAGCGCGTCATTGCTCTCGAGTCATGGTAGGGGAATCTGGCCTCGAGACGTGTTGAAGAAGGTCTCTCGACGTCTTTCTCGGGTTGAGGCGGGAAACCCTGGCTTCCCTCGATTTGTGCAGGTGACCTCAGGGGGCTTCTCATGGTGGCTCTGAGAAGTCAGGGAAACTGGAGG
>NW_011461494.1:0-516 GCF_000754665.1 Bison bison bison | reverse complement strand
TAAACAGAGGCAGAAGATAGGATTAGTGAATTAGAAGATAGAATAGGTAGAAATAAATAGAATACAGAGAGAATAAAAGAAAAACAAATTAAAGAAATGAGGACAATCTCAGAGACCTCCAGGACAATATTAAACGCTACAACATTCGAATCATAGGGGTTCCAGAAGAAGAAGACAAAAAGAAAGACCATGAGAAAATACTTGAGGAGATAATAGTTGAAAACTTCCCTAAACTGGGGAAGGAAATAATCACCCAAGTCCAAGAAACCCAGAGAGTCCCAAACAGGATCAACCCAAGGCGAAACACCCCAAGACACATATTAATCAAATTAACAAAGATCAAATACAAAGAACAAATATTAAAAGCAGCAAGGGAAAAACAACAAATAACACACAAGGGAATTCCCATAAGGATAACAGCTGATCTTTAAATAGAAACTCTTCAGGCCAGGAGGGAATGGCAAGACATACTTAAAATGATGAAAGAAAATAACCTACAGCCCAGATTATTGTACC
>NW_011461493.1:0-506 GCF_000754665.1 Bison bison bison | reverse complement strand
TGTATTCTTGCCATCTCTTCTTAATATCTTCTGCTTCTGTTAGGTCCATACCATTTCTGTCCTTTATCGAGCCCATCTTTGCATGAAATGTTCCCTTGGTATCTCTAATTTTCTTGAAGAGATCCCCAGTCTTTCCCATTCTGTTGTTTTCCTCTGTTTCTTTGCATTGATCGCTGAAGAAGGCTTTCTTATCTCTTCTTGCTATTCTTTGGAACTCTGCATTCAGATGTTTATATCTTTCCTTTTCTCCTTTGCTTTTCGCTTCTCTTCTTTTCACAGCTATTTGTAAGGCCTCCCCAGACAGCCATTTTGCTTTTTTGCATTTCTTTTCCATGGGGATGTCTTGATCCCTGTCTCCTATACAATGTCACAAACCTCATTCCATAGTTCATCAGGCACTCTATCTGTCAGATCTAGGCCCTTAAATCTATTTCTCACTTCCACTGTATAATCATAAGGGATTTGATTTAGGTCATACCTGAATGGTCTAGTGGTTTTCCCTACTT
>NW_011461492.1:0-521 GCF_000754665.1 Bison bison bison | reverse complement strand
GTGTGTGTGTGTGTGTGTGTGTGTATCTCCTCTTGCCGTCTTGGAGTCTGTCTCGGAATCTTCATGTATTTCTGCCTCTGTATCTCCTGACAGCCAGCCGCCGGCCCGTTCGCTGGCCCCGGCCTCTCCCAGGCGCTCTGGCTCTGGCTGAGGAGCTTGCGCAGGCCAGCTGTCTCCCTTGGCGTGGGTGCGTGCGAGTGTCTGTGTGTCTGTCTGTGTGCCTGCCTGTGGCTCGTCTGCTCTCTCAGGAAGGTCGAGGGCTTGGCGTGGGGGCAAAGGGGGGGCCTCGGTAGTGCGAAGGGGAGGGGCTGAGGCGCTCCGGTCGACCGCGCCTCCCTGGCTTCTGGTGGGTTTGGGCACCGGACAGGTGCCGGGCAAGTTGGGCGCTCAAGTTTCGCTGCGTCTAGGCCCGCAGGAGGTTCAGAGGCCCCTGGGCCGCGGGGGTTGGGAGGCGGCGGGCGCCGAAGACCGACACCTCAGGGGCCGCGCGGGCCTGAACAGCGAATGGGATCGGGGGGAGG
>NW_011461491.1:0-502 GCF_000754665.1 Bison bison bison | reverse complement strand
ATAAACTAATGAACACGAATTACACTCGAAAATATCTGCCTATGAGAGTCTTGATGGAAGGCAGAGGAGAAGGGGACGACAGAGGCTAAGATGGTTGGATGGCATCACTGATTCGATGGACATGAGTTTGAGCAAGCCCCTGGAGCTGGTGATGGACACGGAAGCCCGGCGTCCTGCAGGCCACGGGGGTCCCAAAGAGTCAGACACGACTGAGCCACTGAACTGAACTGAACATACAATCGTTTCTCCAGGTGTTTGGGTTACCCGAGTTTCTATCCTGTGCTAAACTAAGTGACGACAGTGTACTGAAGAGCTGGGTCATTTCCAAATAAATTAAAGTTCTGAAACATTCACGCCTTGAAAGGACCTCCCTTTTACACAGAAACAAAAGAGATTTTTTGACTATCCAATAATAGTGTCTGGCACCATCCTGACATGTGAAACGTAAGAAAGCAATTTTTTTTGTTTTTGTTTGGTTCTGATCTTGGGTGTGTGTGTGTGT
>NW_011461490.1:0-506 GCF_000754665.1 Bison bison bison | reverse complement strand
GATCTGATCTTATATATAGGTCTTTAGTTTCTTTAGGTAGATATATTCCTAAGTATTTTATTCTTTTCGTTGCAATGGTGAATGGAATTGTTTCCTTAATTTCTCTTTCTATTTTCTCATTATTAGTGTATAGGAATGCAAGGGATTTCTGTGTGTTGATTTTATATCCTGCAACATTACTATATTCATTGATTAGCTCTAGTAATTTTCTGGTGGAGTCTTTAGGGTTTCTATGTAGAGGATCATGTCATCTGCAAACAGTGAGAGTTTTACTTCTTCTTTTCCAATTTGGATTCCTTTTATTTCCTTTTCTGCTCTGATTGCTGTGGCCAAAACTTCCAAAACTATGTTGAATAGTAGTGGTGAAAGTGGGCACCCTTGTCTTGTTCTGACTTTACATACCGAGGAAACCAGAATTGAAAGAGACACATGTACCCCAATGTTCATCGCAGCACTGTTTATAATAGCCAGGACATGGAAGCAACCTAGATGCCCATCAGCAGATG
>NW_011461489.1:0-509 GCF_000754665.1 Bison bison bison | reverse complement strand
CGACATGAATGCCTGTTCCCCGGGTGTGTCTGGAATGCAACCCTGAGATCCCTGTCGCCCCTGGAGAGGAACATTGGCTTCTGGACAGAAGCCTAGATGAAGTCTATTGGCCCTGCAGTCACTCGAGAGAAATCCCCAGCTTTCCTTCTCAACTCGAATGGAAGATTGGACTTCCCTGGGCCAACACAAGAGGCATCCTGAATTCCCCGTCGTAATTCGAGAATCCTGCTACACCTCGAGAAAAACCACGTGGTTCCCCCGTCATCGCAAGATGTAGCCCTGTGCCGCTACAGCGTCTCAGGAGAAGTCCCACGTTAGGTATTGGAGGTCGAAACGGTACTTGGCACCCTTGATGCGACCCACAAAGTTCCCCGACATCCCGGTCTCCCTCGAGAGGAACACCGAGGTTTTCCGACACCACTTCCTCTGAGCCCCTTCTACCCTCCTGATCTGGACAGGAGGGTCGACTCCCCTGCTTTGTCTGGAAGGGGTTCCCGACCTTCCGGTCA
>NW_011461488.1:0-521 GCF_000754665.1 Bison bison bison | reverse complement strand
GATACGAAGGCCCTCATCTCCGCGATGACGGGGGAGTCTCGGGGTGGTTCTCGAGCGGCGGCCCCAGGGTGCGGTTTCTCACGAGGTACGACGGCGAGGTCAGTGAGCCGCGCGTGGGGCGCCAGGGAAGTCGGGTCTCCATGCGAGTGGCGAGGGGGAGCGCGTCATTGCTCTCGAGTCATGGTAGGGGAACCTGGCCTCGAGACGTGTTGAAGAAGGTCTCTCGAGGTCTTTCTCGGGTTGAGGCAGGAAACCCTGGCTTCCCTCGACTTGTGCAGGTGACCTCAGGGGGCTTCTCATGGTGGCTCTGAGAAGTCAGGGAAACTGGAGGTGGGGGGGGTGGGCCTCTCGGGACTCCACGGGGTTTGGTGCATTGGAAGAGGGCCTCATCTCCAGTTGAGGCAGGAACCTCAGGGTTCCTCTGATTTCAGACTCCGATCGCAGGGTCCCTGCAGACTGGGGACAGGAGAGTCAGGCCTCGTCTTGGGTTGAGGCATGGAACTCCGCTTGCCTCTCGAGGT
>NW_011461487.1:0-505 GCF_000754665.1 Bison bison bison | reverse complement strand
CTAATGGCAGACAAACAAGGTAAGAGCTGGTAACCAGAAAAGACTGTTAAGAACTAATGAACTAAATGCAGGCCGTTTTCTGCAGTGTTAGGACTTTCAAGAGACTTTTGCCAACATCTCCAAATAAAAAGAAAAAAAAAATACTAGAGTCATAAAGGACAGCAGATTAAACCTGTTGTCAATCCTTAGCCTTACATTGTCATATGATGCTTACAGATATAGGATAAATAGGAAGATGGGAGCTAGAAAGTATTTTTTCCCTCAAAAATAATATGTAAATCTTAATTAAGAACTTTGTATTTGGGGACTATATATTGCCCCTAAAAGGGGGAAAGAGAAGAGTCTTGGAAGAATCATAGGAATAATAAATAATTTAAAATATGCTATAGTCCTATGAAACATTAAAGATGTTTAGATAAGAAAACGAATATCTGTCTTCTGAGAGTCTTAAATTTATTTCAGAGTTGTATAAAACAAAATATTTTTATACTGATTTTAGATAGAA
>NW_011461486.1:0-511 GCF_000754665.1 Bison bison bison | reverse complement strand
GACCTTCTTCAACACGTCTCGAGGCCAGGTTCCCCTACCATGACTCGAGAGCAATGACGCGCACCCCCTCGCCACTCGCATGGAGACCCGACTTCCATGGCGCCACACGAGAGGCTCACTGACCTCGCCGTCGTACCTCGTGAGAAACCGCACCCTGGGGCCGCCGCTCGAGAACCACCCCGAGACTCCACCGTCATCGCGGAGATGAGGGCCTTCGTCTCCTGCATGGCCTAGAGGCCAACCTCGCGACCTCTCTCCAAACGCCTCAGGAGGCTTGACTCCCTTTAGTCCACCCAGTGAGCTCCAAGAGATACCCGTCGCGACTCGAGAGCAGAGCGGGGTTCTTTGCTTCCACTCGAGATGAATGCCTGTCTCCCCGGGTGCGTCTGGAATACAATCCCGAGATCCCGGTCGCCCCTGGAGAGGAACATTGGCTTCTGGACACAAGCCCAGATGAGGTCTATTGGCCCTGCAGTCACTCGAGAACAATCCCCAGCTTTCCTTCGCAACT
>NW_011461485.1:0-528 GCF_000754665.1 Bison bison bison | reverse complement strand
GAGGTAACATTGGCTTCTGGACAGAAGCCTAGATGAGGTCTATTAGCCCTGCAGTCACTCGAGAGCAATCCCCAGCTTTCCTTCGCAACTCGAATGGAAGATTGGACTTCCCTGGGCCAACACAAGAGGCATCCTGAATTCCCTGTCATAATTCGAGAATCCTGCTACACCTCGAGTAAAACCACGTGGTTCCCCCGTCATCGCAAGATGTAGCCCTGTGCCGCTACAGCATCTCAGGAGAAGTCCCACTTCAGGAATTGGAATTCGAAACGGTACTTGTCACCCTTGATGCGACCGACAAAGTGCCTCGACATCCCGGTCTCCCTCGAGAGGAACACCGAAGTTTTCCGGCACCACTTCCTCTAAGCCTCCTCTACCCTCCTGATCTGGACAGGATGGTCGACTCCTCTGCTTTGTCTGGAAGGGGTTCCCGACCTTCCGGTCGCACCTCAGGATGAGGACGGTCTCACGACGACATTCCAGACGTGGCCTCGTGGGTGGTTCCACATTCCGAAGGACCCCGATTTC